>NC_080381.1:103679663-103754479 GCF_014773155.1 Arachis stenosperma
AATTTTTGAACAATGTTTGTAATTGATTTGAATAAATTTGAAAAATGGTTTTGATTTTTTGAAGATTTGAAAGAATGATGAATGATTGAAGTATGATTTTGTAGAAAGTATGGGTAAGAAAGGGAAAGTTTGAAAAAAAATTTGATTTGAAAACAAAATTGTGTCCCCCCCCCCCCCCTTGCTGGCGTTAAACGCCCAGAATGCACCCATTCTGGCGTTTAACGCCCATTTGTTGCCCCTTTTGGGCGTTTAACGCCCACCAGGTGCCCTGCTGGCGTTAAACGCCAGAAAGTCTTTATTACTGGGCGTTTTTCTGAACGCCCAGGATGCTGCACACCTGGCGTTAACGCCCAGAATGGTGCCCATTCTGGCGTTTAACGCCCAAAATGGTACCATTACTGGCGTTAAACGCCCAGAATGGTGCCCATTCTGGCGTTTAACGCCCAAAATGCCCCTTACTGGCGTTTTTTTTTTTTTTCGCCAGTGAGCTCATTTTCTCTGCTTTTTGAGCTGAATCCTTCTGTCCTCTGTGAATTCCTTCATTTTTGATACTTGCCTCTGTAAGAACAATTCATACAACTTCCTAATGACTGGGTTTCCTCCCAGCAAGCGCTTCTTTACTGTCTTTAGCTGGACTTTCACTGAGAATCATTCAAGTCTCAGTTTTGAGCACTCCTGCTCAAAATTGCCTTCAAGATAATGCTTGATTCTCTGTCCATTAACATGACTTTTTGTCAGAATCAGTATCCTGAAGCTCAACATACCCTATGGTGAACTCCTGTAATCACATACGGACCCCTCCATCGGATTTGATTTTCCTGGAAATAATTTGAGCCTAGAGTTGAAGAGCAGAACTTTTTGTCCTGGCTCAAAGACTCTGGTTGACAACTTCTTGTCATGCCATTTCTTTGCCTTTTCCTTATAAATTTTTGCATTTTTCAAAGGCATTGATCTGAACTCCTCTAGCTCATTTAGCTGGAGCAATCTTTTTTCACCAGCTAACTGTGCATCCATATTTAGGAATCTGGTTGCCCAGTAGCTTTATGTTCCAGTTCCACAGGCAAATGACAAGCCTTCCCATACACCAGTTGGTATGGAGAGTTCCTATAGGAGTCTTGAATGCTGTTCTGTAGGCCCACAAAGCATCATCCAAGCTCTTTGCCCAATCCTTTCTTCGGGCTATCACAGTCCGTTCTAGGATTCTTTTTAGCTCTCTGTTAGAGACTTCAGCTTGCCCATTTGTCTGTGGATGATATGCAGTTGCCACTTTATGGCTAATTCCATATCTAACCATAGCAGAGTATAGCTGTTTGTTGCAGAAATGAGCCCCCATCACTGATTAGTACTCTGGGAACACCAAATCTGCTGAAGATGTGTTTCTGGAGAAATTTGAGCACGGTTTTGGTATCATTAGTGGGTGTAGCAATTGCTTCTACCCACTTAGATACATAGTCCACCGCCACCAGAATGTAAGTGTTTGAGTATGATGGTGGGAATGGCCCCATGAAGTCAATTCCCCATACATCAACAATTCTATCTCTAATATCCCTTGTTGAGGCATGGCATATCCGTGAGGCAGGTTACCAGCTCTTTGGCAACTGTCACAGTTACGCACAAACTCTCGGGAATCTTTATAGAGAGTAGGCCAGTAGAACCGCACTGGAGAACTTTAGTGGCTGTTCGCTCACTCCAAAATGTCCTCCATACTGTGATCCATAGCAGTGCCATAGGATTCTTCGTGCTTCTTCTCTGGGTACACATCTGCGGATCACTCCGTCAGCACATCTCTTAAAGAGATATGGTTCATCCCCAGAGGTAGTACTTGGCATCTGAAATTAATTTCTTTCTCTGCCTCTGCTGTACTCCTTGGGTATGAACCTTACAGCTTTATAGTTTGCAATATCTGCAAACCATGGAGCTTCCTGAATGGCAAAGAGTTGCTCATCTGGGAAAGTCTCAGAGATCTCAGTAGAAGGGAGGGACGCCCCAGCAACTGGTTCTATTCGGGACAGATGATCAGCTACTTGTTCTCTGTCCCTTTTCTGTCTCTTATTTCTATATCAACTCTTGCAGAAGCAACACCCATCTTATAAGCCTGGTTTGAATCCTGCTTGTGAGTAAGTATTTAAGAGCAGCATGGTCAGTGTACACAATCACCTTTGATCCCACTAGGTAGGATCTAAACTTGTCAATGGCATAGACCACTGCAATAATTCTTTTTCTGTGGTTGTGTAATTCTTCTGTGCATCATTTAGAACACGCTAGCATAATAAATGACATGCAGAAGTTTGTTATGCCTCTGTCCCAACACTGCACCATGGCATGATCACTGGCATCACACATTAATTCAAATGGTAATGCCCAATCTGGTGCAGAGATGACTGTGCTGTGACCAGCTTAGCTCTTCAGGGTCTCAATGCCTGCAGACACTGTGTGTCAACACAAATGGTGTGTCAGCAGCTAACAGGTTACTCAAAGGTTTTGCAATTTTCGAAAAATCCTTTATAAACCTTCTATAGAATCCTGCATGCCCCAGAAAGCTTCTAATTGCTTTAACATTGGCAGGTGGTGGTAATTTTTCAATTACCTCTACCTTTGCCTTATCCACCTCTATTCCCCTGCTTGAAATTTTGTGCCCAAGGACAATTCCTTCAGTCACCATGAAGTGACATTTCTCCCAGTTTAAAACCAGGTTAGTCTCTTGGCACCTTTTCAGGACAAGTGATAGGTGGTTAAGACAGGAGCTGAATGAGTCTCCATATACTGAAAAGTCATCCATGAAGACTTCCAGAAATTTCTCTACCATATCTGAAAAGATAGAGAGCATGCACCTCTGAAAGGTTGCAGGTCCATTGCACAGACCAAAAGGCATCCTCCTATAGGCAAACACGCCAGAAGGGCAGGTAAATGCTGTTTTCTCTTGGTCCTGAGGATCTACTGCAATTTGGTTATAGCCTGAATAGCCATCCAAAAAGCGGTAATAGTCATGACCAGCTAGTCTTTCTAGCATTTGGTCTATGAATGGTAAAGGAAAATGATCCTTTCTGGTGGCTGTATTGAGCCTTCTGTAGTCAATACACATACGCCACCCTGTGATTGTCCTTGTAGGAACCAGTTCATTTTTTTCATTATGAACCACTGTCATGCCTCCCTTTTTGGGAACAACTTGGACAGGGCTCACCCAGGGGCTATCAGAAATAGGATAAATAATCCCAGCCTCTAGTAATTTA
The DNA here is from genome assembly GCF_014773155.1 of Arachis stenosperma. Classification (NCBI taxonomy): domain Eukaryota; kingdom Viridiplantae; phylum Streptophyta; class Magnoliopsida; order Fabales; family Fabaceae; genus Arachis; species Arachis stenosperma. The sequence goes on from NC_080381.1 coordinate 103,682,894, forward strand.
GTGACCTCTTTTTGCACCACCTCCTTCATGGCTGGATTTAGCCTCCTTTGTGGTTGGACCACTGGTTTGGCATTATCCTCCAACAGGATCTTGTGCATGCATCTAGCTGGGCTAATGCCCTTGAGATCACTTATGGACCACCCAAGAGCTGTCTTATGTGTCCTTAGCACTTGAATCAGTGCTTCCTCTTCCTGTGGATTTAAAACAGAGCTTATAATCACTGGAAAAGTGTCACCCTCTCCCAGAAATGCGTATTTCAGGGATGATGGTAGTGGTTTGAGTTCAGGTTTGGGAGGTTTATCCTCCTCCTGAGGAATTTTCGAAAATTCCTTTGCTTCCTCTGGTTCTTCTTGATCAGTTTGAGCATCTTTGAAGATGTCTTCAAGCTCTGATTCTAGGCTTTCAGCCATATTGATCTCTTCTACCAGAGAGTCAATAATGTCAGCGCCCATGCAGTCATTTGGTGTGTCTGGATGCTGCATAGCTTTTACAGCATTCAACTTGAACTCATCCTCATTGACTCTCAAGGTTACTTCCCCCTTTTGTACATCAATGAGAGTTCGTCCAGTTGCTAGGAAAGGTCTTCCTAGAATGAGAGTTGCACTCTTGTGCTCCTCTATTTCCAGCACCACAAAGTCAGTTGGGAAGGCAAATGGCCCAACCTTGACAATCATATCCTCTATTATGCCTGATGGATGTTTAATGGACCCATCAGCAAGTTGGAGGCATATCCTGGTTGGTTTGACTTCTCCAGTCAACCCAAGCCTTCTGATAGTGGATGCAGGTATTAAATTGATGCTTGCCCCAAGATCACATAGGGCTGTCTTGGTGCAAGTGCCTTCTAATGTGCATGGTATCAGAAAGCTTCCAGGATCTTGAAGCTTTTCTGGTAAGCTTTTTAGAATGACTGCACTGCATTCTTCAGTGAGAAACACTTTTTCAGTTTCTCTCCAATCCTTCTTATGACTTAAGATTTCCTTCATGAACTTAGCATAAGAAGGTATTTGCTCAAGTGCCTCTGCAAACGGAATCTTTATTTCAAGAGTCCTTAAATAGTCTGCAAAGCGGGCAAATTGCTTATCCTGTTCCGCTTTGCGGAGTTTCTGAGGATAAGGCATCTTGGCTTGATATTCTTCAACCTTAGATGCTGCAGGTTTATTCCTTACAGAAGTGGTTGAAGAAGCCTTTTTAGAGGGATTACTGTCAGCACTCTCAGGTGTCTGATCTTCCCTTGGCGTTTGAACGCCAGGGTTGGGTGGAAATTGGGCGTTTAACGCCAACTTTTCCCCCTTTTCTGGCGTTTGAACGCCAGAACTGGGCAAGGAATGGGCGTTTAACGCCAGCTTTCCTTCCCTTTCTGGCGTTTGAACGCCAATGAAATTCCTCTCTGGGCTCTTACTGTCCTCAGAGGGATTTTGAACAGTGGTTTGGTTGTCCTCTGTCATTTGTTCCTTGTTTGGCTTTTTGCTCTTTTGAGCAGTGGTATTCAGTGTCTTCCCACTCCTCAGTTGAACTGCTTGATATTCCTCTGTTATCTGTTTAGATATTTGCTGTTTTGCTTGATTCAACTGTAGTTCTATGCTCTTATTAGCAACTTTAGTTTCATGAAGCATCTCTTTAAATTCTGCTAACTGTTCTGTCATCAGGAGTAGTTGTTGATTAAGCTCAATTATCTGTTCTTGAGGATTAGAGTCAGTGACTACTGTCATGACTTCCTCTTCTGGAGAGAACTCATTGCTAGAATACAAATATTGGTTTCTAGCAACAGTGTCTATAAGCTCCTGAGCTTCTTCAATTGTCTTCCTCATGTGTATAGATCCACCAGCTGAGTGGTCTAAAGACATCTGAGCTTTGTCTGTAAGCCCATAGTAGAAAATGTCTAACTGTACCCATTCTGAAAACATTTCAGAGGGACATTTCCTTAGCATACCTCTATACCTCTCCCAGGCATTGTAAAGGGATTCATTATCCTCTTGTTTAAAGCCTTGGATGTCCAGCCTTAGCTGTGTCATCCTCTTTGGAGGGTAAAAATGATTCAGGAATTTGTCTGACAACTGTTTCCATGTCTTTATGCTTGCTGTAGGTTGGTTATTCAACCACCTTTTAGCTTGATCTTTTACAGCAAATGGAAACAGTAATAGTCTGTAGACATCCTGATCTACCTCTTTATCATGCACTGTGTCAGCAATTTGTAAGAACTGTGCCAGAAACTCAATAGGTTCTTCCTGTGGAAGACCGGAATACTGGCAATTTTGCTGCACTATGATAATGAGTTGAGGGTTTAGCTCAAAGCTGCTTGCTTTGATGGGAGGTGTGCAGATGCTACTCCCATATGCAGCTGTAATGGGGTTAGCATATGACCCCAGAGTCCTTTTGGACTGATTAATTCCACTTAAGTCCATAATGGACAAAAGGGAAATGATAATGATTGCAAAGAGATAAATTTTGTTTTTTTATTTTTTTTTAAATAACCGAAAAAAAAACAAAAGGAAAAAAAAATTCGAAAATAAAAAGAAAATAAGATCAAAGCAAATTGAGAACTGAATCAATTAGTTAATTAAAAAGATTTTGAAAATGGCAATTAAAAAGATATGATTGAAAAAAATTTTTATGAAAAAGATTTGATTTTTTGAAAAGAGGAAAGAGAAAAACACAAAAAGACACCAAACTTAAAATTTTTAGAAAATCAAACACTAATTTTCGAAAATTTTAAAAGAGAAAAACACAAAGAGGACACCAAACTTAGAATTTTTATGAATAAAAAAGGGATTAAGAACATAAAAATTCGAAAATTTTAAAAGAAAAACAAAAGCATGCAATTGACACCAAACTTAAGATATGAGACTAAACTCAACTAAAAGACTCTAAACCAATAAAAATAAAACAGTCCTAATCTAAGCAACAAGATAAGCCGTCAGTTGTCCAAACTCGAACAATCCCCGGCAACGGCGCCAAAAACTTGGTGCACGAAATTGCAATCACACTTTTGCAATCCCGCACAACTAACCAGCAAGTGCACTGGGTCGTCCAAGTAATACCTTGCGTGAGCAAGGGTCGATCCCACGGAGATTGTCGGCTTGAAGCAAGCTATGGTTATCTTGTAAATCTTAGTCAGGATATCAGAAATTATCAGGATTGATTGTAAAAAGCAAAAGAACATGAAATGGTTACTTGTATTGCAGTAATGGAGAATAGGCTGGGGTTTTGGAGATGCTCCATCTTCTGAATCTCTGCTTTCCTACTGTCTTCTTCATCAAACACGCAAGGCTCCTTCCATGGCAAGCTGTATGTAGGGTTTCACTGTTGTCAGTGGCTACCTCCCATCCTCTCATTGGAAATGTTCAACGCACCCTGTCACGGCACGGCTATCCATCTGTCGGTTCTCAATCAGGCCGGAATAGAATCCAGTGATTCTTTTGCGTCTGTCACTAACGCCCCGCCCTCAGGAGTTTGAAGCACGTCACAGTCATTCAGTCATTGAATCCTACTCAGAATACCACAGACAAGGTTTAGACCTTCCGGATTCTCTTGAATGCCGCCATCAGTTCTAGCTTATACCACGAAGATTCTGGTTAAGGAATCCAAGAGATATCTACTCAATCTAAGATAGAACAGAGGTGGTTGTCAGGCACATGTTCATAATTGAGAATGATGATGAGTGTCACGGGTCATCACATTCATCCGGGTTAAGAACAAGTGATATCTTAGAATCGAAGCAAGCATGATTGAATAAGAAACAGTAGTAATTGCATTAATCCATCAAGACACAGCAGAGCTCCTCACCCCCAACCATGGGGTTTAGAGACTCATGCCGTGGAATGTACACAAAGAAACGTGTAAAAATGTCATGAGATCATAAGGTACGGATACAATGTCAAAAGATCCTATTAATAGTAAACTAGTCACCTAAGGTTTTACAGAAATGAGTAAATGACAGAAAAATCCACTTCCGGGCCCACTTGGTGTGTGCTTGGGCTGAGCAATGAAGCAATTTCGTGTAGAGACCTTTTCTGGAGTTAAACGCCAGCTTTCATGCCAGTTTGGGCGTTTAACTCCAAGTTTTATGCCAGTTCCGGCGTTTAACGCTGGAATTTCTGAGGCCGAATTGCTACGCCGGTTTGGGCCATCAAATCTTGGGCAAAGTATGGACTATCATATATTGCTGGAAATCCCAGGATGTCTACTTTCCAATGCCGTTGAGAGCGCGCCAATTGGGCTTCTGTAGCTCCAGAAAATCCACTTCGAGTGCAGGGAGGTCAGAATCCAACAGCATCTGCAGTCCTTTTTGGTCTCTGGATCAGATTTTTGCTCAGGACCCTCAATTTCAGTCAGAAAATACCTGAAATCACAGAAAACACACAAACTCATAGTAAAGTCCAGAAAAGTGAATTTTAATTAAAAACTAATAAAAATATACTAAAAACTAACTAAAAGATACTAAAAACATACTAAAAACAATGCCAAAAAGCGTACAAATTATCCGCTCATCACAGAGCATAGGAACGTTTTCACTGAGAGGATGGGAAGTAGCCATTGACAACGGTGACACCCTACATAGAGCTTGCCATAGAAGGGATTTTGCGTGTGGAAAAGGATTTCAAGGAAGAGTTAAAGTTCAAAGGACAAAGGATCTCCATAACTCCAACATATTTCTCATTACTGCACAACAAGTAACGCTATCATTCTCTTTTATTTTTCCAATCTAATAATTCCAACTGATAATTTTAATTAATATCCTGACTAAGATTAATAAAATAAATATAGCTTGCTTCAAACCAATAATCTCCGTGGGATCGACCCTTACTCACGTAAGGTATTACTTGGACGACCCAATGCACTTGCTGGTTAGTTGTGTGGATCACAAATTTGTGCACCAATATTGGAGCTTGATTGGTGACTTTGAAAAGCTTGGAAAGGGTTTGGTGGTGAAAAATCTGTTCTTGGAGGTGTTGAGGCCTTGAGAGCTTGTGGATAAGTGGTTTGGAAGTGCTCCGGGGGAGCTTGCGAAAATCGGCTAAGGTATGGTTTCGGTTTCCCGTATCTAATATGTAATGTGCTAGGAAATACTTAGGCTAGAGGCCCTAAGATAGGCATTGAATTGTTGATGTTGTTGAATGATTGAGATATATGATGTGGTCATATATGTGATGATGATTATTGATGCCTTGGTGGTATGATGTATGAGAAATATGCATGTTGTGATATATGCTTGATGATTGGTTATGGTTGAATTGTGGGTTGAACCATGTTGATGGTGGGTATGATGTTGATTGTGTACAATAATGATTTATTGGAATTGGTGTTGTTGAGAATTGGCATGAGGAATAGTATATGATATGTCAATGTGTTTGAGTTTGAGCCACTTGGGTGAAGTGGGATAAAATGATGAGATAGTGATTTTGGTAAATTGTGGTAATGTGTCAATGTGTGAGTTGAGGAGGCTTGATGTTGAATTTGATATATTTTGATTGATTTCAAAGAAAAGGGATGAAATTGGCATGTATTGATTGGTTTTGAAAAGAGTTGGAAATGGCTTGTTTTGAAATTGGCACTTTGTGGTTTTGTATGAAAATATGGTTTTTGGGCACACTTTGGCGGGACATAACTTGGACTACGGATCTCCGTTTTGTACCAAATCTGTTTAGAAATGAAATTGGATCCGGGATGTCCATGCCGCTCAAAGAACGAGTGAAAAACGATTTAAAATGAGGAAGTTATGTCCGTTGGAAGATTAGGGTTTAAATCTGTGAATTCTGCAGCTTTTAACTTAGAAAATTTTTAGCAGAATGACCCCTTGCGCGTGGGCGCACTTGGCGCGTACGCGCCGATCTTCCAGAAAATGCCATCCACGCGTGCGCGTGGTGTGCGCGGGCGCGCCGATGGTGCTGCACCCAATGCCCAGCCATTTTCCAGAGAGTTGTGCCAGAACCGTGCCAGCTTTGTGCTTGGGGCACGAGAGTACCCACGCGTACGCGTGGTTGACGCGTGCGCGTCGATTGGCAAATTTTTAATCCATGCATTAGCGTGCATGACGCTTACGCGTCGATGAGTTTTTGAGGCCATCCACGCGTGCGCGTGGAGTGCGCGTACGCGTGGCCCTGTTTTCATCCCAAAGTTGATTTTCGAGTTTTAAACGCCAAATCTCATACTTCTAAGCCTCCGATCTCACCATTTATGTCTTAAATCATTATGACATGCCTAGCTATTAAAAAGGGGCTAGTGAATGAGGTAACTTGCTCGTGAAGCAAGGGAAAATTGAATGATCAATGAGGATCAAGATGATTATGTGAGATGCGGAGGATGGTGGTGGAAGTGCTTGTTATGCCATGGGCCGAAAGGCTATAATTGTTAATGAAACGGCTGGTTATGGATTTAACCGTGAGCCGGATGGCTGGTTATGGATTTAACCGTGAGCCGGAAAGGCTGTGTATGATATGAATATTGGCTGGTTCTGGACTGAACAGTGAGCCGGATGGCTGATATGGATGTTGATCCATGGATGAGAATTCATGCATGTTTATGCTGAATTATTGATAATTGAGATTTGCACTTCCACTATCAGAGGCACGAGATCCCTGGGAGGAAGCAGTGGCTAGCCACCACGTGCTCCAGGTGGAGGCTCGAGACTCTGTTGACCCTATGTCGTAAGTGTGGCCGGGCACTGTGAAAGACCCGGATGAGCTCGCCCCCGAAATATTCACCAGTGAGGGTGATGGATATGGATCATGTTTATGATCAAGTTTATAACGAGTATAACTCGAGTTGGGGATGCGCAACAGAGGGACAGTCCAATGGTTAGCGACCAGGACTTGTCGGGTTGGCTCTATAACCGACAAGATGATATCATCGGCCACTAGGGACAGGCATTCATCATATGCATACTATGTGAATTGTTTGAGATTGCCTGTTTGACTGCGTATTACTTGCTAATTGTTTAAATGACTTAACTGCTCCTATTTGTGTATTCTTTGTCTGATATAACTATGTTTGCTATATTATACTCCTGCTGGTGGTTGGGAGGTTTGAAAGAATTGGAAAGGGAAGTATTAGTTAGACTGAAGAATCTTTAGTCAGATGCCCTTATATGGTTTAGCTTGTTTATAAGCTTTGATATTATCTGGAGGAAGTACTAGGATTGCCTTTGGCTTTCCTCTATTATTATGTATTATATATGTGGAAGCGGTTACCATGCTGGGAACCTCTGGTTCTCACCCATGCAGATTTTGTGGTTTTCAGATGCAGGACGTGAGGTTTCCCGCTGAGGCATGCTGGAGACTTCTAGACTTTGCGAAGATCCTTTGTTCTCGGGACTATGTTTTGGTTTATATATTTTGCTTAGATACTTTTATCTCCATTAAATAATACAAAATGTGATGACTCCTCTTATGGGAGATTTTGGAGAATAGGTTTTATGTATTTGTGTCCCTTTGGGTTTCCTTTGGGGTTTTTCTTATTTTATCATATGTATATATTGCTATGCTCGGACCGGTTATCTTCGCAGCCGGATCTTGAGTCTTGATATTCCTGTTTTTGACACTCCTTTGTATATATATAATCTCGCGTTGGGTTATCCCTGTTCGTTACGTTAACGATCGGAGTGTTGCGCTTTTGAGTTGCGGTTTTTGTTTACCCCTTTTTCTGCAAAGGCTCCTAGTTATAATCAATCATTCATACTACTATACGTACTAAATTTTTATTTTAGAGGTCGTAATACCTTGCCATCTCTGAATTGTGACTTAAGCATAAGACTCTGTATGGTAGGGTGTTACATTATGGTATCAGAGCAGTTCGTTCCTGTAGAGCCTGAGGGATGGACTGACTATGCTTCTGTGCATTCTCTGTATGTGTGTTATGTGATATTAGTATATCTGCTTGATATAATTGGCATAAACGTTCATGAGCATGCATTTGGGACTTTGAAGCACTAGACTTCCGATATTGAGACTGATCAACTTAATATCGATTGTTGGGTGTGTATAGGAACCAGATGGCGCCTCGTGGACGCGGTAGAGGTAGTGCGAGAGGTTGTACGAATGCTCGTGCACCGGAGAATAACCCTAATGACCCGGTGAACTTTATGGCTGCGTTGGAGAACATGGCTGCTGCTATGCAAGCCACTGCTGAGGCTCTTGGTCAACAGATGAACAACCATGGCAATGATGGAGGTGGAGTTCAGGGTCCGATGACCTTGGCAAACTTTTTGAAGGTTAATCCGCCTAAGTTCAAGGGAACTACTAGCCCGACTGAGGCTGATACATGGTTTCAGGCTATAGAGCGAGCACTGCAAGCACAAGTGGTACCTGAAGGACAGCGTGTCGAGTTTGCCACCTATATGCTCACAGGTGAAGCGTCGCATTGGTGGCAAGGCATCCGACGTCTTCTGCCGCAGGGTGATGACTATATCACCTGGAATGTCTTTCAAGAAGAGTTCTATAAAAAGTACTTTCCGACTTCTGCTAGGACGGCTAAGGAACTTGAATTGTTACAGCTGAAGCAGGGTACTATGTCCATATCAGAGTATACTGACAAGTTTGAGGAGCTGTTCAGGTTCTCTCGTATGTGTCAAGGGACTCCGGTGGAATATGAAGAATGGAAGTGTGTTAAGTATGAAGGAGGGCTCCGGAGTGATATCTTCAGTTCAGTGGGACCAATGGAGATTAGGACTTTCTCCGAATTAGTGAACAAGTGTAGGGTTGCTGAAGAGTGTGTGAAAAGGGCAACCGCTGAGAAAGGGAGTCACAAAGGATCATTCCCACAGAACCGAGGGAAGAGCTTTGCACCTAGAGGTCCGTCTTTCAAGAGGGGAAGCTCATTTAGGAGGCCCAACAACAACAACTCCCAAGGAAAGAAGTTTGGGAAGCAGCCTCAGAATGATCAAGCTTGTACTAGGTGTGGAAGTCACCATCCGGGAGCACCATGCAAGGCCGGATGGGGTTTGTGCTACAATTGTGGAAAGGCGGGGCATAAAGCCGCAAGTTGTCCTGAGAGGCAAAAACAAGGTGCTGGGAAAGCACAACAGACTGGTCGGGTGTTCACCACTTCAGCTGTAGGAGCTGAGGGATCCGAGACACTTATTAGAGGTAACTGTGAAATGGCTGGTCAAACTTTAAATGCTTTATTTGATTCGGGAGCATCGCATTCATTCATTGCATTTGAGAAAGCCCATGAGTTAGGATTGAAGATTGTAACCTTAGGTTATGATCTAAGAGTGTACAATGCTACCCATGAAGCCACGGTAACTAGGCTAGGATGCCCGGAAGTTTCCTTTAGGTTCAAGCAGCGTGATTTTGTTCATAATTTAGTCTGCTTGCCGATGATCGGACTTGATCTTATCTTGGGATTGGATTGGTTATCTAAGAACCATGTCCTTCTTGATTGTTCTACAAAGTCGGTGTACTTTATGCCGGAAGATACAGAAGGGCCGGTCGTGGTGAATAATTATTACTTGAATTCGATGATGGTGAACTGTTCTGGAATCGAATGTCAGGGTATCATGTTGTTAACCGCGGGTGTTTCAGGTGATGATCAAAGGTTGGAGCAGATTCCGGTTGTGTGTGAGTTTCCGAAAGTGTTTCCCGATGATATTGATGAGTTTCCACCTAACCGAGAGGTTGAGTTTGCTATTGAATTGATGCCCGGGGCGGGACCAATCTCAAGTGCTCCTTATAGGATGTCACCGTTAGAGATGAACGAGCTAAAGTCTCAGTTAGAGGATTTTTCGGGAAAGAATTTTATACGGCCAAGTGTCTCTCCGTGGGGTGCTCCAGTGCTACTAGTGAAGAAGAAAGATGGGAGTATGCGGCTCTGTGTGGATTACAGGCAGTTGAACAAGGTTACAATAAAGAATAAGTACCCATTGCCGAGAATTGATGATCTCATAGATCAGTTGCAAGGAGCTGGAGTTTTCTCCAAGATCGATTTGCGATCCGATTATCACCAGATAAGGGTGAGGGGTGAGGATATCCCTAAGACCGCTTTCAGGACTCGTTATGGTCATTACGAGTACACTGTGATGTCCTTTGGGTTGACGAACGCTCCTGCAGTATTCATGGATTACATGAATAGAGTTTTCCGTCCGTTTCTGGATAAATTCGTTGTTGTCTTCATTGATGACATACTAATTTATTCCAAGACTGAAGAAGAGCATGCGGAACACTTGAGGACCGTGTTGCAGATTTTAAAGGAGAAGAAACTTTATGCAAAACTGTCTAAGTGTGAATTTTGGAAGAGTGAGGTGAAGTTTTTGGGTCACGTGGTGAGTAAGAAGGGAATAGCCGTAGATCCAACTAAGGTGGAGGCTGTGATGGATTGGAAACAACCAACCACCGTAACAGAGATAAGGAGTTTTCTGGGTTTAGCTAGCTATTACCGAAGGTTTATCAATGGCTTTTCACAGATAGCTTTGCCAATGACAAAGTTAACCCGCAAAGACACTCCGTTTGTTTGGACTCCTGAGTGCGAGGAGAGCTTTCAAACATTGAAGAAAAAGTTGACCACTGCACCTGTGTTAGTGTTACCCGAGCCGAACGAGCCTTTTGAGGTGTATTGTGATGCCTCATTAAAGGGTTTAGGGTGCGTGCTGATGCAGCATCATAATGTGGTGGCGTATGCCTCACGACAGTTGAGACCTCATGAAGTTAGTTACCCTACACACGATTTGGAACTCGCTGCGGTTGTGTTTGCCTTGAAGGTGTGGAGGCATTATCTCTTTGGGGTTAAGTTCCAAGTTTTCTCTGATCATAAGAGCTTGAAGTACCTCTTTGATCAGAAAGAGCTTAATATGAGGCAGAGAAGGTGGATGGAATTGTTGAAGGACTACGACTTTGAGTTGCATTACCATCCGGGAAAGGCGAACGTAGTGGCGGATGCGTTAAGTCGGAAGTCATTATATGCGGCTTGGATGATGCTTCAAGAGGAGAAGTTGCTCAAGGGATTCGAGAGTCTAAAAATTGGTGCTCGAGAGGTATCCGGAACCTTGTGTTTGAGCCGATTAGAAATCTCAAGTGACTTTAAGTCCGAACTCCTAAAGGCTCATGAAAATGATGAAGCGTTATGGAAAGTGTTACCAGCCATTGAGCAAGGAAAACAGTGGAGAGTGTCGGAAGAAAAAGATGCGTTATGGAGATTCAAGGGTAGGATCATTGTGCCGGATGTTGGCACCTTGAGGCATGATATCTTAAAGGAGGCACACAAAAGCGGATTCTCCATTCACCCGGGAAGTACTAAGATGTACCATGATTTAAAGGCGATGTTTTGGTGGCCGGGTATGAAGAATGATGTGGCGGAATATGTTTCAAAGTGCTTAACTTGTCAAAAGGTAAAGATTGAACATCAAAAGCCTGCCGGTATGTTGCAACCTTTAGAGATTCCACAATGGAAGAGGGAAAGTATTGCAATGGACTTTGTGTCAGGATTGCCAAGGACTAGGGCTGGTTTTGATGCTATTTGGGTGATTGTGGACCGACTGACGAAGTCAGCTCACTTCTTACCCATTCGTATGACGTACACCCTTGAGGAGTGGTGCGCGAAATTGTGAACAATACTTTTCACAACTCTCATAATCCCTGGTCATGAACTCCAAAAACTTGGTGGTTCAATTCCATGGCATTACACAACTTCGCACAACTAACCAGCAAGTGCACTGGGTCGTCCAAGTAATACCTTACGTGAGTAAGGGTCGATCCCACGGAGATTGTTAGCATTGAAGCAAGCTATGGTCATCTTGTAAATCTTAGTCAGGCAAACTCAAATGTATATGATGATGAACGAAAATAACATAAAAGATAAAGATAGTGATACTTATGTAATTCATTGGTAGGAACTTCAGATAAGCACCTGAAGATGCCTTCCCTTCCGTCTCTCTGCTTTCCTACTGCCTTCATCCAATCCTTCTTACTCCTTTCCATGGCAAGCTCGTGTAGGGTTTCACCGTTGTCAATGGCTACCTCCCATCCTCTCAGTGAAAGCGATTGCATATGTCCTGTCACGGCATAGCGGAATTCAGCTGTCGGTTCTCGGTCAGGCCGGAATAATATCCATCGATACTTTTGCGTCTGTCACTAACGCCCCGCCTGCTAGGAGTTTGAAGCACGTCCCAGTCATTGAATCATTGAATCCTACTCAGAATACCACAGACAAGGTTTAGACCTTCCGGATTCTCTTGAATGCCGCCATCAGGTCCTGCCTATACCACGAAGATTCTGGTTAAAGAATCCAAGAGATATTCACTAAGCCTTGGTTGCTTGTAGAACAAGAATGGTTGTCAGTCACCTTGTTCATAGGTGAGAATGATGATGAGTGTCACGGATCATCACATTCATCAAGTTGAAGAACAAGTGATATCTTAGAACAAGAACAAGCGGAATTGAATGGAAGAACAATAGTAATTGCATTAATACTCGAGGTACAGCAGAGCTCCACACCTTAATCTATGGTGTGTAGAAACTCCACCGTTGAAAATACATAAGAACAAGGTCTAGGCATGGCCGAATGGCCAGCCTCCCAAAGTGATCAAAAGATCTAAAGAAAAAGGTTCCAAAGATCCGAAGATTTCTAATACAATAGTAAAAGGTCCTACTTATAGAAAACTAGTAGCCTAAGGTGTACAGAAATGAGTAAATGACATAAAAATCCACTTCCGGGCCCACTTGGTGTGTGCTTGGGCTGAGCAATGAAGCATTTTTCGTGTAGAGACTCTTCTTGGAGTTAAACGCCAGCTTTGGTGCCAGTTTGGGCGTTTAACTCCCATTTGGGTGCCAGTTCCGGCGTTTAACGCTGGAATTTCTTGAGGTGACTTTGAACGCCGGTTTGGGCCATCAAATCTTGGGCAAAGTATGGACTATCATATATTGCTGGAAAGCCCAGGATGTATACTTTCCAACGCCGTTGAGAGCGCGCCAATTGGGCTTCTGTAGCTCCAGAAAATCCACTTCGAGTGCAGGGAGGTCAGAATCCAACAGCATCTGCAGTCCTTTTTGGTCTCTGAATCAGATTTTTGCTCAGGTCCCTCAATTTCAGCCAGAAAATACCTGAAATCACAGAAAAACACACAAACTCATAGTAAAGTCCAGAAAAGTGAATTTTAACTAAAAACTAATAAAAATATACTAAAAACTAACTAGATCATACCAAAAACATACCAAAAACAATGCCAAAAAGTATATAAATTATCCGCTCATCACAACACCAAACTTAAATTGTTGCTTGTCCCCAAGCAACTGAAGATCAAATAAGATAAAAAGAAGAGAATATGCAATAAATTCTAAAAACATCTATGAAGATCAGTATTAATCAGATGAGCGGGGCTTTTAACTTTTTGCCTCTGAATAGTTTTGGCATCTCACTCTATCCTTTGGAATTCAGAATGATTGGCTTCTTTAGGAACTCAGAATCCAGATAGTGTTATTGATTCTCCTAGTTAAGTATGATGATTCTTGAACACAGCTACTTATTGAGTCTTGGCCGTGGCCCAAAGCACTCTGTCTTCCAGTATTACCACCGGATACATACATGCCACAGACACATAATTGGGTGAACCTTTTCAGATTGTGACTCAGCTTTGCTAAAGTCCCCAATTAGAGGTGTCCAGGGTTCTTAAGCACACTCTTTTTGCCTTGGATCACAACTTTATTCTTTCTTTTTCTTTCTTTTTCTCTTTTCTTTTTCTTCTCTTTTTTTTCGGTTTTTCTTCTTTTTTTTTCGTCTCCTTTCTCTTTTTTTTTTTTGTATTCACTGCTTTTTCTTACTTCAAGAATCATTTTTATGATTTTTCAGATCCTCAGTAACATGTCTCCTTTTTCATCATTCTTTCAAGAGCCAACATTCATGAACCACAAATTCAAAAGACCTATGCACTGTTCAAGCATACATTCAGAGAACAAAAGTGTTGCCACCACATCAAATTAATTAAACTATTATAAAATTCAGAATTCATGCAATTCTTTCCTTTTCAATTAAGCACGTTTTTATTCAAGGAAGGTGATGGATTCATAGGACATTCATAACTTTAAGGCATAGACACTAAGACACTAATGATCACAAGACACAAACATGGATAAACATAAGCATAAAATTCGAAAAACAGAAGGATAAAGAACAAGGAAATCAAAGAACGGGTCCACCTTAGTGATGGCGGCTCTTTCTTCCTCTTGAAGATCCTATGGAGTGCTTGAGCTCCTCAATGTCTCTTCCTTGTCTTTGTTGCTCCTCCCTCATGATTCTTTGGTCTTCTCTAATTTCATGAAGGATGATGGAGTGTTCTTGATGCTCCACCCTTAGTTGTCCCATGTTGGAACTCAACTCTCCTAGGGAGGTGTTTAGTTGCTCCCAATAATTTTGTGGAGGAAAGTGCATCCCTTGAGGCATCTCAGGGATCTCATAATGAGAGGGGTCTCTTGTGTGCTCCATCCTTTTCTTGGTGATGGGCTTGTCCTCATCAATGGGGGTATCTCCTTCTATGTCAACTCCTACTGAATAACAGAGGTGACAAATGAGATGAGGGAAGGCTAGCCTTGCCAAGGTGGAAGACTTGTCCGCCACTTTATAGAGTTCTTGGGCTATAACCTCATGAACTTCCACTTCTTCTCCAATCATGATGCTATGAATCATGATGGCTCGGTCTAGAGTAACTTCGGACCGGTTGCTAGTGGGAATGATTGAGCGTTGTATGAACTCTAACCATCCTCTAGCCACGGGCTTGAGGTCATGCCTTCTCAATTGAACCGGCTTTCCTCTTGAATCTTGCTTCCATTGTGCGCCCTCTTCACATATGATTGTGAGGACTTGGTCCAACCTTTGATTAAAGTTGACCCTTCTTGTATAAGGATGCTTATCTCCTTGCATCATAGGCAAGTTGAACGCCACCCTTACACTCTCCGGACTAAAATCCAAGTATTTCCCCCGAACCATAGTGAGATAATTCTTTGGATTCGGGTTTACACTTTGGTCATGGTTCTTTGTGATCCATGCATTGGCATAGAACTCTTGAACCATCAAGATTCTGACTTGTTGAATGGGGTTGGTGAGTACTTCCCAACCTCTTCTTCGGATCTCATGGCGGATCTCCGGATATTCACCCTTTTTGAGTGAAAAGGGGACCTCGGGGATCACCTTCTTCAAGGCCACAACTTCATAGAAGTGGACTTGATGCACCCTTGAGAGGAATCTATCCATCTCCCATGACTCGGAGGTGGAAGCTTTTGCCTTCCCTTTCCTCTTTCTAGAGGTTTCTCCGGCCTTGGATGCCATAATGGTTTTGGAAAAATGAAAAAGCAACGCTTTTACCACACCAAACTTAAAATGTTTGCTCGTCCTCGAGCAAAAAAAGAAAGAAGATAGTAGAAGAAGAAGAAATGAAGAAGAGGGAGATGGTGGTGTGTTCGGCCAAAGAGGGGGGAAAATGGTGTTTAGGTTGTGTGAAAATGAAGGGTTGAAGAAGGGTATATATAGGAGAGAGGGGGGGTAATGGTTCGGCCATTATGGATGGGTTTGGGAGGGAAAGTGGTTTGAATTTGAAGGGTGAGGTTGGTGGGGATTTATGAAGGATGGATGTGAGTGGTGAAGAGAAAGATGGGATTTGATAGGTGAAGGGTTTTTGGGGAAGATGTGTTGAGGTGACTGGTGAATGGGGGAAGAAGAGAGAGAGTGGTGGTGGGGTCCTGTGGGGTCCACAGATCCTGTGGTGTCAAGGAAAAGTCATCCCTGCACCAAGTGGCATCAAAATTCACGTTTTGAGCCATTTCTGGCGTTAAACGCCGGGCTGGTGCCCATTCCTGGCATTTAACGCCAGGTTCTAGCGCTTTTCTGGCGTTTAACGCCAGTCTGGTGCCCCTTTCTGGCGTTAAACGCCCAGAATGGTGCCAGACTGGGCGTTAAACGCCCAACTGCTAGGCTTACTGGCGTTTAAACGCCAGCAGCATCTTCCTCCAGGGTGTGCTATTTTTCTTCCTATTTTTCATTCTGTTTTTGCTTTTTTCATTGTTTTTGTGACTTCTTATGATCATCAACCTACAAAAAAGATAAAATAACAAAAGAAAATAGTTAACTATAAAACATTGGGTTGCCTCCCAACAAGCGCTTCTTTAATGTCATTAGCTTGACAGAGGACTCTCATGGAGCCTCAGAAATACTCAGAACCGTGTTGGAACCTCCCAACACCAAACTTAGAGTTTGAATGTGGGGGTTCAACACCAAACTTAGAGTTTGGTTGTGGCCTCCCAACACCAAACTTAGAGTTTGACTGTGGGGGCTCTGCTTGGCTCTGTTTTGAGGGAAGCTCTTCATGCTTCCTCTCCATGATGATAGAGGGATGTCCTTGGGCCTTAAACACAAAGGATTCTTCATTCACTTGAATGATTAACTCTCCTCTATCAACATCAATTACAGCCTTTGCTGTGGCTAGAAAGGGTCTGCCAAGGATGATGGATTCATCCATGCACTCCCCAGTCTCTAGGACTACGAAATCAGTAGGGATGTAATGGTCTTCAACTTTTACCAGAACATCCTCTACAAGTCCATAGGCTTGTTTTCTTGAGTTGTCTGCCATCTCTGGTGAGATTTTTGCAGCTTGCACCTCAAAGATCCCTAATTTCTCCATTACAGAGAGGGGCATGAGGTTTACACTTGACCCTAAGTCACACAAGGCCTTCTTGAAGGTCATGGTGCCTATGGTACAAGGTGTAGAAAACTTCCCAGGATCTTGCCTCTTTTGGGGCAGTTTCTGCCTAGACAAGTCATCCAGTTCTTTGGTGAGCAGAGGGGGTTCATCCTCCCAAGTCTCATTTCCAAATAACTTGTCATTTAGCTTCATGATTGCTCCAAGGTATTTAGCAACTTGCTCTTTAGTGATATACTCATCCTCTTCAGAGGAAGAATACTCATCAGAGCTCATGAATGGCAGAAGTAAGTCCAATGGAATCTCTATGATCTCATCTTGAGCCTCAGATTCCCATGGTTCCTCATTGGGGAACTCATTAGAGGCCAGTGGACGTCCAGTGAGGTCTTCCTCAGTGGCGTCCTCTGCCTCCTCTTCCTTCCAGGGTTCGGCCATGTGATGGCCTTGCACTCTCCCTTTGGATTTTCTTCTGTATTACTTGGGAGAGTACTAGGAGGGAGTTCAGTAACTTTCTTACTCAGCTGACCCACTTGTCCTTCCAAATTCCTAATGGAGGACCTTGTTTCAGTCATGAAACTTTGAGTGGTCTTTATTAGATCAGAGACCATTGTTGCTAAGTCAGAAGTACTCTGCTTAGAACTCTCTGTCTGTTGCTGAGAAGATGATGGAAAAGGCTTGCCATTGCTAAACCTGTTTCTTCCACCATTATTGTTGTTGAAACCTTGTTGAGGTTTCTCTTGATTCTTCCATGAGAAATTTGGGTGATTTCTCCATGAAGAGTTGTAGGTGTTTCCATAGGGTTCTCCTAGGTAATTCACCTCCTCCATTGAAGGATTCTCAGGATCATAAGCTTCTTCTTCAGATGAAGCTTCCTTAGTACTGCCGGGTGTATTTTGCATTCCAGACAGACTTTGAGAAATCATATTGACTTGTTGAGTCAATATCTTGTTCTGAGCCAGTATGGCATTCAGAGTGTCAATCTCAAGGACTCCTTTCTTCTGACTAGTCCCATTGTTCACAGGATTCCTTTCAGAAGTGTACATGAATTGGTTATTTGCAACCATTTCAATTAGCTCTTGAGCCTCTGTAGGCGTCTTCTTCAGATGAAGAGATCCTCCAGCAGAGCTATCCAAAGACATCTTGGATAGTTCAGAGAGACCATCATAGAAAATACCTATGATGCTCCATTCAGAAAGCATGTCTGAGGGACATCTTCTGATTAATTGTTTGTATCTTTCCCAAGCTTCATAGAGGGATTCTCCATCCTTCTGTCTGAAGGTTTGGACTTCCACTCTAAGCTTACTCCATCTTTGAGGTGGAAAGAACTTTGCCAAGAAGGCATTGACTAGCTTTTCCCAAGAGTCCAGGCTTTCTTTAGGTTGAGAATCCAACCATATTCTAGCTCTGTCTCTTACAGCAAAAGGGAATAGCATCAGTCTGTAGACCTCAGGGTTAACCCCATTAGTCTTGACTGTGTCACAGATTTGCAAGAATTCAGCTAAGAACTGATGAGGATCTTCCATTGGAAGTCCATGGAACTTGCAATTCTGTTGCATTAGAGAAACTAATTGAGGCTTAAGCTCAAAGTTGTTTGCTCCAATGGCAGGGATAGAGATGCTTCTCCCATAGAAATCAGGAGTAGGTGCAGTGAAGTCACCCAGCACCTTCCTTGCATTGTTGGCATTGTTGTTGTTTTCGGCTGCCATGGGTTCTTCTTCCTTGAAGAATTCGGTCAGGTCCTCAACAGAGAGTTGTGCTTTAGCTTCTCTTAGCTTTCTCTTCAAGGTCCTTTCAGGTTCAGGGTCAGCTTCAACAAGAATGCCTTTGTCTCTGCTCCTG
The DNA here is from genome assembly GCF_014773155.1 of Arachis stenosperma. Taxonomy (NCBI): domain Eukaryota; kingdom Viridiplantae; phylum Streptophyta; class Magnoliopsida; order Fabales; family Fabaceae; genus Arachis; species Arachis stenosperma. Next base: position 103,701,345 of record NC_080381.1, read on the forward strand.
CTCATATGAAAGAGAAGAGAACAAGAGAAATGTGGAATCCTCTATGTCACAGTATAGAGATTCCTTGAAGTGTCAGAGGAAAAGAAAAATAGAAGAAAGAAGGTAGAAGAATTCGAACTTGATGAGATAGAGTTCGAATTGTGCATTAAGAAGGAGCAGTACTCCATAAATAGAAGGATGTGAGAAGGAGGGAAGGGGATTTTTGAAAATTAATTAAAAAGATGTCAACAACATTTTAAAAATTGATTGATAATTTTCGAAAATTGAAAGTGGAAAAGAAATAAAGTGATTTTTGAAAAAGATTTTGAGATTAGAAGTTAAAAAGATTTGATTGAAAAATATTTTGAAAAAGATGTGGTTGAGAAGATATGATTGGTTTTAAAAAAAATGTGATTGAGAAGATATGATTTGAAAACAATTTTTAAAAGATATGTTTTGAAAATTATTTTAAAAGATTTGATTTTGGAAATTAGTGACTTGCCTAACAAGAAAAGATATGATTCAAACATTAAACCTTTCTCAACAGAAAAGGTAACAAATTTGAGATGTTCAATCAAATCATTAATTGTTAGGAAGTATCTTTGAAAAAGGAAAGAAATTGATTTTGAAAACATTTGATTGAAAAGATATGATTTGAAAAAGATTTGATTTTGAAAAACTTTGAAAACTTGAAAAAAAATTGATTTTGAAAACAAAATCTTCCCCCTAGCACCATCCTGGCGTTAAACGCCCAGAATGGTATACATTCTGGCGTTTAACGCCCAAAATGCTACCTCTTTGGGCGTTAAACGCCCAACCAGGTACCCTGGCTGGCGTTTAAACGCCAGTCTGTCTTCTTCACTGGGCATTTTTGAATGCTCAGCTTTTTCTGTATAATTCCTCTGCAGTATGTTCTGAATCTTCAATTCTTTGTATCATTGACTTGAAAAGACACAAATTAAAAATATTTTTGGATTTTTAATAATCAAAATGTAACAAGAATCAAATAACAATGCATGCAAGACACCAAACTTAGCAGTTTGTATACTACTGACACTATATGAGACGCATAAACACTCAAGCCAAAAGAATTCAAAGATCAGAGTAAGAAATCATCAAGAATTTCTTGAAGATCCTTAAGACACATGAATGAATGCATGTAATTGACACCAAACTTAAGATGAGACACTAGACTTAAGCAAGAAACATCAAATATTTTTGGTTTTTATGATTTTGTAATTTTTTTTTTGTGTTTTTCGAAAATTAAGTGGAAAAAGGTATCAAAATTCTTAATGAGAATTCCAGGAATCAGTGCAATGCTAGTCTAAGACTCCGGTCCAGGAATTAGACATGGCTTCACAGCCAGCCAAGCTTTCAAAGAAAGCTTCGGTCCAAAACACTAGACATGACCAAAGGTCAGCCAAGCCTTAGCAGATCACTGCTCCAAAAGCAAAATTGATGAAAATCAACAAGCTTTTGTGGTGATAAGTTGAAACCTCGGTCCAATCAGATTAGACATGGCTTCTCAGCCAGCCAGATTTCAACAAATCATCATGAAACTCTAGAATTCATCTTCAAGAATTTCGAAAAAAATAAATACCTAATCTAAGCAACAAGATGAACCGTCAGTTGTCCAAACTGAACAATCCCCGGCATTGTTACCAAAAGCTTGCTCAAAACTTGAACAATCCCCGGCATTGTTACCAAAAGCTTGCTCAAAACTTGAACAATCCCCGGCAACGGCGCCAAAAACTTGGTGTGCGAAATTGTGAACAATACTTTTCACAACTCTCATAATCCCTGGTCATGAACTCCAAAAACTTGGTGGTTCAATTCCATGGCATTACACAACTTCGCACAACTAACCAGCAAGTGCACTGGGTCGTCCAAGTAATACCTTACGTGAGTAAGGGTCGATCCCACGGAGATTGTTAGCATTGAAGCAAGCTATGGTCATCTTGTAAATCTTAGTCAGGCAAACTCAAATGTATATGATGATGAACGAAAATAACATAAAAGATAAAGATAGTGATACTTATGTAATTCATTGGTAGGAACTTCAGATAAGCGCATGAAGATGCCTTCCCTTCCGTCTCTCTGCTTTCCTACTGCCTTCATCCAATCCTTCTTACTCCTTTCCATGGCAAGCTCGTGTAGGGTTTCACCGTTGTCAATGGCTACCTCCCATCCTCTCAGTGAAAGCGATTGCATATGTCCTGTCACGGCATAGCGGAATTCAGCTGTCGGTTCTCGGTCAGGCCGGAATAATATCCATCGATACTTTTGCGTCTGTCACTAACGCCCCGCCTGCTAGGAGTTTGAAGCACGTCACAGTCATTCAATCATTGAATCCTACTCAGAATACCACAGACATGGTTTAGACCTTTCGGATTCTCTTGAATGCCGCCATCAGGTCCTGCCTATACCACGAAGATTCTGGTTAAAGAATCCAAGAGATATTCACTAAGCCTTGGTTGCTTGTAGAACAAGAATGGTTGTCAGTCACCTTGTTCATAGGTGAGAATGATGATGAGTGTCACGGATCATCACATTCATCAAGTTGAAGAACAAGTGATATCTTAGAACAAGAACAAGCGGAATTGAATGGAAGAACAATAGTAATTGCATTAATACTCGAGGTACAGCAGAGCTCCACACCTTAATCTATGGTGTGTAGAAACTCCACCGTTGAAAATACATAAGAACAAGGTCTAGGCATGGCCGAATGGCCAGCCTCCCAAAGTGATCAAAAGATCTAAAGAAAAAGGTTCCAAAGATCCGAAGATTTCTTATACAATAGTAAAAGGTCCTACTTATAGAAAACTAGTAGCCTAAGGTGTACAGAAATGAGTAAATGACATAAAAATCCACTTCCGGGCCCACTTGGTGTGTGGTTGGGCTGAGCAATGAAGCATTTTTCGTGTAGAGACTCTTCTTGGAGTTAAACGCCAGCTTTGGTGCCAGTTTGGGCGTTTAACTCCCATTTGGGTGCCAGTTCCGGCGTTTAACGCTGGAATTTCTTGAGGTGACTTTGAACGCCGGTTTGGGCCATCAAATCTTGGGCAAAGTATGGACTATCATATATTGCTGGAAAGCCCAGGATGTCTACTTTCCAACGCCGTTGAGAGCGCGCCAATTGGGCTTCTGTAGCTCCAGAAAATCCACTTCGAGTGCAGGGAGGTCAGAATCCAACAGCATCTGCAGTCCTTTTTGGTCTCTGAATCAGATTTTTGCTCAGGTCCCTCAATTTCAGCCAGAAAATACCTGAAATCACAGAAAAACACACAAACTCATAGTAAAGTCCAGAAAAGTGAATTTTAACTAAAAACTAATAAAAATATACTAAAAACTAACTAGATCATACCAAAAACATACCAAAAACAATGCCAAAAAGTATATAAATTATCCGCTCATCAAGGAGCTAGCACGGTTATACATAAAGGAGATTGTGAGACTTCATGGTGTACCTGCTACTATAATCTCTGATAGAGATCCTCGTTTCACTTCAAGGTTTTGGGGTGTATTTCAGAAGGCTTTTGGAACCCAATTAAGCTTGAGCACGGCTTACCATCCTCAAACAGACGGTCAATCTGAGAGGATGATCCAAACACTAGAGGATATGTTGAGAGCTTGTGTTTTGGACCAACTGGCGAGTTGGGATCGGTATATGCCATTAGTGGAGTTTGCATACAATAATAGTTATCATGCGAGCATCAGAATAGCTCCGTATGAGGCCTTGTATGGGAGAAAATGTCAATCTCCGCTATGTTGGTATGAAGCTGGAGAGAAAAGCTTGTTGGGACCGGAAATGATAGCTGAGACTACTGAACAAGTCAAGAAAATCCGAGATAGGATGCTTACGGCGTAGAGTCATCAAAAGAGTTACGCCGATCAAAGGCGAAAGCCCTTAGAATTTGAGGAAGGAGACCATGTTTTCCTTAAGGTTACTCCGACTACAGGAGTAGGTAGGGCGATTAAGGCAAAGAAGTTAAATCCTCGATACATTGGTCCATTTCAGATCCTAGAGAGGATTGGACCGGTGGCGTATCGGATGGCTCTACCACCTCATCTTTCGAATCTGCACGACGTGTTTCATGTGTCGCAGCTTCGGAAGTACACTCCTGATGCTAGCCATGTGTTAGAACCTGAGTTGGTTCAGTTAAGGGAAGATTTGACGCTACCAGTGGCTCCAGTCAGAATTGATGATACTAGTATTAAAGGGTTGCGTGGAAAAGAGGTTTCATTAGTCAAAGTGGCATGGAGTCGAGGCGGTGTTGAGGAACACACTTGGGAACTTGAGTCGGAGATGCGAACGGACTATCCGCATTTATTCTCAGGTAATTGCATTTGAATTTTGTGGGCAAAATTCCCAATTAGGTGGGTAGAATGTAAAACCCGGTTAATTAATGGCTAATTAACCCATAAATGAGAATTTATTTTAGAAAGTCTAAAATGTGATTTTTATGGCTAAATGTGATAGAGGAGACTGAGACGAGAATTTTGGTACCAATTTTATAGAATTCGGACCAAGGTTGGACCGAACAGGCCAAACCGGGCCAACCGGACCCAAAGTGGGCCCTTGGCCCAACATAACTAAACCAAAACCCTAGTTTTCAGCACTCTCTCTCCTCACACAACACCAAACACGCTGAAAAGAGAGGAAATGGGGGAAGAACACTCTCTTAAAACTCTATCTCTCACTTGATCTTCAAACAACCATAACTTTTGATCTAGAGCTCTGATTGCCGCTCCGTTTGCAGCCACGCGTTCACCGCGGAGAGCTCTACAAAACCCATACAATAAATCTTGAGGTAAGCCATGTGTTTCTGTTCGAAATTCCAGCCCTTATTTTCGAGTTTCATGGGTAAAATGTTGAGTTTTGGGTTCTTTGATGTTATAGGACCCAACTCTCTTGAAGGAGAAGGTTAATCTTGTCTCCTTAGACCTTGGGTGTGGTAAGATTCTCAACCCTAGTGTAATTTTGTTGTTCTATGATGTTTGGGTTTTGAGATGTTGTGTATGGGTATGATGGTTGTGGCTTAGGTTGTGTATGTGTGGATATTGGAGCTTGATTGGTGACTTTGAAAAGCTTGGAAAGGGTTTGGTGGTGAAAAATCTGTTCTTGGAGGTGTTGAGGCCTTGAGAGCTTGTGGATAAGTGGTTTGGAAGTGCTCCGGGGGAGCTTGGGAAAATCGGCTAAGGTATGGTTTCGGTTTCCCGTATCTAATATGTAATGTGGTAGGAAATACTTAGGCTAGAGGCCCTAAGATAGGCATTGAATTGTTGATGTTGTTGAATGATTGAGATATATGATGTGGTCATATATGTGATGATGATTATTGATGCCTTGGTGGTATGATGTATGAGAAATATGCATGTTGTGATATATGCTTGATGATTGGTTATGGTTGAATTGTGGGTTGAACCATGTTGATGGTGGGTATGATGTTGATTGTGTACAATAATGATTTATTGGAATTGGTGTTGTTGAGAATTGGCATGAGGAATAGTATATGATATGTCAATGTGTTTGAGTTTGAGCCACTTGGGTGAAGTGGGGTAAAATAATGAGATAGTGATTTTGGTAAATTGTGGTAATGTGTCAATGTGTGAGTTGAGGAGGCTTGATATTGAATTTGATATATTTTGATTGATTTCAAAGAAAAGGGATGAAATTGGCATGTTTTGATTGGTTTTGAAAAGAGTTGGAAATGGCTTGTTTTGAAATTGGCACTTTGTGGTTTTATATGAAAATATGGTTTTTGGGTACACTTTGGCGGGACATAACTTGGACTACAGATCTCTGTTTTGTACCAAATCTGTTTAGAAATGAAATTGGATCCAGGATGTCCATGCCGTTCAAAGAACGGGTGAAAAACGATTTAAAATGAGGAAGTTATGTCCGTTGGAAGATTGGGGTTTAAATCTGTGAATTCTGCAGCTTTTAACTTAGAAAATTTTTAGCAGAATTACCCCTTGCGCGTGGGCGCACTTGGCGCGTAGGCGCCGATCTTCCAGAAAACGCCATCCACGCGTGCGCGTGGTGTGCGCGGGCGCGCCGATGGTGCTGCACCCAATGCCCAGCCATTTTCCAGAGAGTTGTGCCAGAACCGTGCCAGCTTTGTGCCTGGGGCACGAGAGTACCCACGCGTACGCGTGGTTGACGCGTGCGCGTCGATTGGCAAATTTTTAATCCACGCATTAGCGTGCATGACGCTTACGCGTCGATGAGTTTTTGAGGCCATCGCGCACGCGTACGCGTGGCCCCGTTTTCATCCCAAAGTTGATTTTCGAGTTTTAAAAGCCAAATCTCATACTTCTAAGCCTCCGATCTCACCATTTATGTCTTAAATCATTATGACATGCCTAGCTATTAAAAAGAGGCTAGTGAATGAGGTAACTTGCTCGTGAAGCAAGGGAAAATTGAATGATCAATGAGGATCAAGATGATTATGTGAGATGCGGAGGATGGTGGTGGAAGTGCTTGTTATGCCATGGGCCGAAAGGCTATAATTGTTAATGAAACGGCTGGTTATGGATTTAACCGTGAGCCGGATGGCTAGTTATGGATTTAACCGTGAGCCGGAAAGGCTGTGTATGGTATGAATATTGGCTGGTTCTGGACTGAACAGTGAGCCGGATGGCTGGTATGGATGTTGATCCATGGATGAGAATTCATGCATGTTTATGCTGAATTATTGATAATTGAGATTTGCACTTCCACTATCAGAGGCACGAGATCCCTGGGAGGAAGCAGTGGCTAGCCACCACGTGCTCCAGGTGGAGGCTCGAGACTCTGTTGACCCTTTGTCGTAAGTGTGGCCGGGCACTGTGAAAGACCCGGATGAGCTCGCCCCCGAAATATTCACCAGTGAGGGGTGATGGATATGGATCATGTTTATGATCAAGTTTATAACGAGTATAACTCGAGTTGGGGATGCGCAACAGAGGGATAGTCCAATGGTTAGCGACCAGGACTTGTCGGGTTGGCTCTATAACCGACAAGATGATATCATCGGCCACTAGGGACAGGCATTCATCATATGCATACTATGTGAATTATTTGAGATTGCCTATTTGACTGCATATTACTTGCTAATTGTTTAAATGTCTTAACTGCTCCTATTTGTATATTCTTTGTCTGATATAACTGTGTTTGCTATATTATACTCCTGCTGGTGGTTGGGAGGTTTGAAGGAATTGGAAAGGGAAGTATTAGTTAGACTGAAGAATCTTTAGTCAGATGCCCTTATATGGTTTAGCTTGTTTATAAGCTTTGATATTATCTGGAGGAAGTACTAGGATTGCCTTTGGCTTTCCTCTATTATTATGTATTATATATGTGGAAGCGGTTACCATGCTGGGGACCTCTGGTTCTCACCCATGCGGATTTTGTGGTTTTCAGATGCAGGACGTGAGGTTTCCCGCTGAGGCATGCTGGAGACTTCTAGACTTTGCGAAGATCCTTTGTTCTCGGGACTATGTTTTGGTTTATATATTTTGCTTAGATACTTTTATCTCCATTAAATAATACAAACTGTGATGACTCCTCTTATGGGAGATTTTGGAGAATAGGTTTTATGTATTTGTGTCCCTTTGGGTTTCCTTTGGGGTTTTCCTTATTTTATCATATGTATATATTGCTATGCTCGGACCGGTTATCTTCGCAGCCGGATCTTGAGTCTTGATATTCCTGTTTTTGACACTCCTTTGTATATATATAATCTCGCGTTGGGTTATCCCTGTTCGTTACGTTAACGATCGGAGTGTTGCGCTTTTGAGTTGCGGTTTTTGTTTACCCCTTTTTCTACAAAGGCTCCTAGTTATAATCAATCATTCATACTACTATACGTACTAAATTTTTATTTTAGAGGTCGTAATACCTTGCCATCTCTGAATTGTGACTTAAGCATAAGACTCTGTATGGTAGGGTGTTACAATATATATGGTTTGTGAGTATGTATTTCTATTTTCAACTAAAAGTCTTTTGAAAGATTATACGGTTTTAAGTTGGCTCCTATCTTATTATTAAATAAATTTAGAGTCGTCGGAATATCCGAGCTATTAAAATGGCGCAGCCGGAAGCGTGATATTCTGATAGTGAGGGTGTTACAATGAGCATTAATTTTCGCTTATTAGTATTTTAAGTAAACTGAATATAAGTTAAAGTGGATGGGAAATGAGAAATTCGTTCAAAGGGGATACCGATGATTCTAAAAGTAACAAAATACATATGTTGAGCTTAATATATTATATTGTTATTGAAAACTTTTGCTCTAAGATAGAAAGCATACAATGCTTTCTCTTGCCTACTTGTATCATAGAGTATGAGTAATTACTGATTTGTATGAAATTTAAATAATTAAATAAGACTATGATGGCATAATGGATAGTTGAACTTGTGTAGCAAAGGATATCAAGTATGAAGTCATAAGTTCTGATAATTTAGAGAGAATACTTAGAGTCCTGATAATAATAATAATAATAATAATAATAATAATAATAATAATAATAATAATAATAATAATAATAATAATAATAATAATAATAATAATAATAATAATAATAATAATAATAATAATAATATAATTGTTTATACATTGTTGAAAAAATAATATATTTTATTAGTAATTTACGTATAGTTTAGAATAATATATCAAGTACTGAAAGAAGGAATTAGTGATTATGAAACTAAATTCAAAAGAAAGAGAGCATAACATAAATTCAAAGGGAAGAGTGCAACATAGTTGAAATAAGGAATTATTAATTATAAAACTACAAGTAATGTAAAATAACTGGATAATGTATTATGTTATTGATGTTTGCCTTAAGAGAAAAGGCACACATTGTTGCCTTTGTTATGAATAAGTAATATAAAAATTAAGCCATTCGTTATTTTTACAGAAATTAAATCACTATATAGAATTATCATGTTATGATATATAATTTGTTAAAATATGTGTACTATTATTTTTGTCTTTTTTCACCTTTGATAGTTCAAAGCAAGTGACAAACTTGTACTCGATGTAAATTAATACAATTTTTTTTTTTAAATTTCTTTCCTATTTGTTAGATAATAAATTTGTGAGTTGTGACTTTTATTACTCTCGTCTCCTTCCTCTAATAGTGGTGGATAATATTTATCTGCCATCACTTATAAAAATACATGTACCAAGTGATTATTGGCCAACATTATAATTTATACAAAAAATATAATGCAATTTTACTCTCATAAAATTCTTTTGGCATGGTCTTCAAAATCTTAAGAAATTTCACTTATATTTCTTTTATTATACACTACTAATAATTACCACAAATCCTAACATAATATTAACAACAAATCCAACAAATATGCACATGAATGTTGATAGCATGAAAGAGTTAATAAGTCTTTTTTACACGACCTAATATAAAGTAAACTCTCTAAAATTAATTAGTACTCTATAATATAAGATGATAATCATATGAAATTCTTTTCAATACTAATTATTTGACCTCTTTGAATAAAGTATATCTTTGATTATCACAAAAATGACTCATAAAACAAAAGAATTAGGACATTAACAATTTTAAAACTAACCAAAAAAAATAACTTAAATTATATACCCAATCAACTAATTTTTCTAAAAGAAAGCTTGCCATTGAAAACAAAAAAATAACTCCAATTCTAATTAAATATAAAGAGATAAAAATTACAATATTCTTAAACCAGTTGTATTGTATAGCTTATGCCTAAATTTTTGTATCAAAGAAGGGATTTGACGGGTTGGTATTGCTTTTTTGTCCTATTAAATGGATGTAAAATTGCATAGGTTAAAAAATATTTAAAAAAAGAGTTAATCATGCACTTAAAATAAATAATTAACTTATAGAAAAACTCTTATTTTCTCCTTTAACAATTCTAGCCGTAGAAACACCATTGTTCAACAATGCTTACAATTTCTATTCAATGGCTTATATGAATTTACAAAGATGAATCTTTATCTGTTTTCATATTGTGTTGCGAATTATGAATTTTCTCAATACTTTTGTTTAAAAAGATATTACAGTCTTATCCACCTATCCAACTATAAATAGGTTAGAGTCTAACATTAAAAGAATAAATTTTGTTACTAATGGAATTCTATATCAACCAAAAAAGATAGCATTAACACATTTAAAAAAATTATAAAATTGTGGTAATATGACACTCACATAGTAATAAGCCAAAGGTGTTTTCTTATCCCACAGAAATCAAAACCTCATTAAGAACTTAAGCAAAGTCCAAACTTGTGGATACTCACTACCTAATTGTCGTTTAGAAAAAGAATTGGCATTAATAATAAATTAATGATGATGACTTCTTCTAAACATTTAGAAATTACAAATATCTATACTTTTAAAACGATAAAAATGTAAACACATGTCACACTATAATATTTTAAGTTTAAGTTCTTATTTCACACTGCATGTGTTTATCATAAAACTAAAAATTTTAATTAAAAAATAATACATGTACACTTATTTAAATTTTTTTACAAACATATCATTTATGATAAATAGTAAATTTCAAATTCTAAACCCTGATATGACAATTAAATAAAAGAGATACAACAATATTAATAATATTTTATGAAATTAAAAGATACTAGTATTTTTATGGTATATTTATTTAAGTTGTCACATATATATCTTATCAATTAAAATGGTTTCGTTTTTTAAATTTTTAAAACATCAAAACAAATATAAAATATAACATACATATCTCAAAATAAAAATGATAGTAGAAATAAGTTAAAATAAAAAGGAAAAGCTTAAATTTTTCCTTTTAACAATATAAGTTTACAACAAAAAATAATTTTTTTCAAAAAAGCTATATATCTAACATACCCAATTTGAGTACTAACACATAAAATGTAAATAATTATTAATTTTTTAAATAATAATAATGTTAAAAATGTTATTATGTTAATATTTTTAAATAAGCAATCAAATTTATAAAAATGAATATAAAAATATAACTGTATACACATTAATTTGAGAAGGTACAAAAATTTCAGTACATGGTATTAAAATGATTAAATAAATAAATATTAACAAAAGAAATAATTGAAACTTAAATCTATCACATAATTAAAAACAATTATATATAAAACTACTAAATTACATAAAAAAATTTATTTTTTCAGTACCTAACTCATGAAATGAAGTTATTTTATTTTATTCAAGAAAAAACGTATCTGAGTAAATAATGTCATATTGTTTCCTTATAGAAAATGTGTTTTTTAAAATGTTATTTAACACAAAAATAATTTGACAAACTTCATACTTTGCATACACCACCACAATTTAACAAGTAAAATCATATTGTTTTGTATGACTTCTTTTTTAGTTTTTTGGTCGACATCACTTAATTTTTCTCAATCATCCAACAAAAATGAACCAAAGCCTTTCCTTGTAACAACAGGTTTTTAGAAAAACAAACTTTTTTGAAAGTTTGTAAAGCAAACACCTTAAATAAATTAGTAGGCACCTCACTATCCTAGCTGAGAATAGCACAGCAGAAAGCTAATTTTCAGGCCGTTTCGGCCGGAAAGTTCGAAAACTTTGAGTGACACGGTTAGACTCACGTCGACGAGCCAAACTTAAATCTCAAGAAAAAAATAATATATTATTATTATATGATTATTTTACTCGCCTCAGTTAAACCTAAGATAAGTTTAATAATATGATAACCAGACCCAAAATCTATCGGTGTGAATTAATGTTGACACTATTCAATGAGTTTAGCTATGCTAAGACATCTCTATAGATCTTTTATAGTCGAAATAATCATGTTACTAGTATCATATATACTAGTAAGTTATATGTTTATTGTAGGAGAGTAAATATATGTGATCTAATATATCAAACTTTAGTAATTATCTCCTAAATGATATTTAATCAATAACCCACCTTATGACTTACCTACGTAAGTGCCACGGCCTCCCTCCTCTAGCCACCTCCTCCTTCATTTCTTCCTTATTCTCCACAAACTTTCAAGCAAAAAAAAGAGAAAAACGAAGCAAACACCTCCATAAACACAAAGCTTCAAGTTTAGCTACCTTCCACTACAAAAAAAGGTTTAAAATGGCATTAATAAAATGGCGGTTTTATAAATCTGCCATAATATTCGGATATAATGGCATAATCTGTTATTGCCGTAATGATTTTGTGCAAAATGGCGGTTTTCAATGATTATGGCGGTTTAAAACCGCCCTTATCTGGGGCCATGATTTTAAAATACCCACACACTATCTGATTCCAACCCTAATTGAAGAAATAACGCGCTGCCGCATACACTGTTTCTGTAAGGATCTACTCCGGCGCGATCTGCTCCAGCGACAACTCTCTCCACCAAGGATCCCCTCAGCCGCGTTCTCCTCCGACTAGAATCTCCTCACCGTTCACCGCCATCGTTCATCTCCTCGCCGCTGCCTTCAATGAGCTTCTACGATCTTGTTCTGGCTTCGATCTAAAGGTTAGCCATCGCCACTCATCTCCTTTGCTGCTTCATTTATCACCTCGCCGCCGCAAGCAACATTGTTGCTGCTTTAGCGAGCTTCGACAAATCTCTTCACTTTTGTGATTACGTCCTTGCTCTCACCGTCGAGAACTTCCTCGAGCGCCACCTCCAGACTCTCGTCTTCAATCCCAGCATGGCCAAGTCAATCCACCACGCCAGGTTCTGATCCGCCAGCGCCACATTAGGTCTTCCTTTCTTCTGTTCACTTTTTTTCTGAAAGTTAGGGTTTTTAAATTCCTAATTTAATATCAATTGTTGTTTGCTTTTGCTTACTGTCAAATTAAGAATCTAATTTCCTTGATTTCTAGGCTTTTGATAAAATTTTCTAATGTTAGATTAACCTCTCTGTATAATTGCTCTTAGATATATAATATCAGTATTACTGAAGGCATAGGATCATCACAATTCTAGTTAGATCTTCTATAATTGCTCTTAGATTTTTTCACTCAAAAATCTAACCAGAATGCCTTATTAGCTTAAAAATATTTTGAAAATATTAAATTTTGTGATTATAGAAAATCTGTTCAATATAAAATTAGGCGGATAATTGCTTCTGAGCATTTTTGTTTGCTGAAGTAGGAGATCTAATGTTATGTTTTGATCTTTGATTTAGTAATTGAAAGTTAAAACACTTGCCTGATTTGCTTTCTATATGCATGTACTAATATAATTGCAAGAATGTAATTGGATCTTATGGAAAATCAATTCTACATAGCTAATAAAGTACATAAAAGATAATATAATACATTATACAAAATCGGTACATAAGGACACTATTATAATTTGATCTTTTGATGTCTGTCAGCTATGACAATTCAGATGCGTTAGTATGTACAATAAATAATGAATTTGCTAAGGCTTTATTTTCATTGTTGTTTTGAACACAGAACTTGCTAAAAAAGTTCCACAAGGGTCATCCAAAAGTCAGAACTCAGGTTCATCTAGAAGTCCTTTGCACCGTTCTATCTTTTCTTACAGTTATTTTTATTATCATTTGAATATATTTAAATGGAAGTTTAGGGTAACCAAATGTATTCTTCAAATTTTTTTAATGTGTAGATTAGCATTGCTGTGGCTGCATTGGCTGTGCATGTGCCTGCTGAAGATTGGGGAGATGGTGGTATAGTGAAATGGCTTAGGGACGAGATGGATTCTCATCCGGAATATATACCAGGATTCTTGGAGTTACTAACAGTTTTGCCAGAGGTCATAGTATGATATGTGTGATTATGTGTCATCTCTTCATTTTATTAATGAGACAAATGCCTAAAGTTTGAGTTACTAAGTGACAAGTTGTTATAATTTTCAAAGTTGCTGCCTTGTCGGATAGTATTTTTTTCTTGGTTATCATTCAGGTTCTTGAAGCGTTTGCTTTGTGGCTTCGCCTAAAGCATGGGTACTAATTTTTTTCTACCTCTTTGCATATTGGAGTGTTCGGCTAAGTTGTTTTTATTGAATGTATTAATATATTATTCTGATCAAGATTAATTATTCAAGAACTGTTTTGTATAAATGAATCATCTGAATTGTGTAGCATATTGGAGGAAGCTTGTCAGATGAGTGTGCTTTACTGTCAAGCATTTAGTTAATTTTTTTTGGGCGATCTATAGTGTTCTCAACTATATGTATATATTTGGGTTTTTTAAAATCACAAATATATAATTGACAGTTGGCTTTTAAACAAAAGAATGTTGAATGGAATGAGTATCTCAACTTATAGGAAACAGACTTGTCAAGTGAAACTGATGGAAAGCATAGATGCATTCCACAAATGCTGTATAATTTCAGGAAGGGTTTATAAAGTTAATGAAGAATATGGGGGAGATATGTATTTAATTTGAATATTACAACTTTATTATCTTGGTTTATGTGTTTCTTTTTCCATTGGCTTTACTATTTCTCTTTAAATTTTTGTTCGTTTCAGGATTCCCGGATCTGTTCTCAGTACCCATCCATTAGTTCTTACAGCATTATCAAGCTTGAATTCTGAGTTTCTTTCTGAGGCATCTGTAAATGGTATGTATGATAGCATGGAAAAATACTAATAATTTTCTATTTTTCGTAAATATTCAATTACTTTACAATTATTTATATTTATCTTTTACTTTTACAATTATTTATACGTCTTCGTTAAGCAATTGGCACATGAGAGAATCAGTTTATGTAGATTATTACTTTGTAGTTCTGTACTGATATTTCCAATTTATAATATGTCTTAAATCATGTAGCCAAAACAGGAAATTAAAGGGGATCTTGATCATGGTAAGAGGGTATTGCAGTGCTCTTAACAAAATCTAACCTAATGCCATACCCAAGGTATGTTTATTCTATTCTGTTTTCTATGGAATCAGTCATATTCTATGCTCATCTGATTTATATTATGATGATTCTGAGTGATTAAAACTAGATTCATATGCATCATGATACATAGCAGTAGTAGTTGGTGCTTCTAAGAAAGTGCCAAAATATCGCATGTATAAAATCTTATTCTATTATATATGGAAAAATATAAAAATAAACGCTACATGTCTCAGTATTAAATTAAAGTTCACTGATTAACTTTTGCTATTAAAAAAGAAGGGCTATGTGATTGGTGGCACTTGTTTTATGGCGTCTTTGTTAATTGTTTAAGTTGTTCGTAGATGAAACATATTATATAAAATTTAGATCAAAGAAAGGTACATGACTACTTAAGATTTAAGAAGATACTAAAGCTAAATGCTACATTATTATTAGTAGTACATTTGATTAGTCCCACTAAAATAGTCAAGCACCCTAGTTCGTACAATATAAAAATACTAAGTTAAATAATATCTCTAGATTATTTACTAATGGATTATATATTAGAAGTTATTAATAATCTAATTAACCAAGCTAATAATTAAGCCTTAGCTTGCATTTACAGTTTACCATCTTGATGTTCAGCGCATTTGCTATACTTGAAAGAGATTTCAAGTTCACGATATGAATTTGTTCAATACTAGTACTTAGTAAATACTATATGTATCTCATATGATGACTTGTTTCAGATTTTTTTTATTATTATAAAAGAAATGATAAATGAAAGTATTATAAAAGAGATTGGGGCTTCTCACTTTTTTTTTCATTATTACTTAGCTGGTGGAAGAGGCATGAATTCAATTAGCAGCTTGTGTTGAAATGATAAATGAAAGTATTACTGCATTTTCACTCCATTTTCTCCTTGTGTTGCTGCAGTCAAGGATGTGGTCTTGAAATTGAACCTGCTTCTCACAAAAGAACAAGCTATTGGTTTCCGTTGCTGCTGGAGTCAAGCTCCATGATCTTCAAGTTTCTTAATGCATTAGTTGGTTTTGGACTATTTGACAGAGGATTCCTTGTGTTACATATAACACCAGCCCCACTTACTGCATTATTAATAGTGAAATTCACAATTATTTTCTCATCACTAATATAGTTTAGTATATTATTCTGAATCTGAACTATTTGTGTTAGGTTGGGAGCTGAGTTGAAATTGGAATTCCCATGCTAATACTGTTTATAGCCTTATCTCAGGTACACTTCAAAAGTAGGCAATAATGGATTAGTATTCTCTTGTGTCTATCTTTCTTAAGGCATATAATTTTCTGTCAAAACAAGCATGATAATATCACAATCCAATAGTTTAACTTAGGCAATACACAATTGAATCAATATCAATCATTCACGTTTAACTTTGTTTACACTTATACTCTGCCTTCTTCAAACCTAAACCAAACTCTATTTGATTTGTATTATGCTTCTTAGTTATAATTCACATTTTATATATACTTATTAATTATTATATTTTCAACTATTATTTTGGTGTTCCTGTGAGATCAACTAATGTTAGTAGGTTACGTATAGCAGTAGCGCCTATTAACAAAATTAAATTATTTGCTTGAAACGGCTTTTAATCTATATGCACGACTTAATAAAAATATTACAACAATAATAGGTGTAACTTCAATTTAAAACCATGATTTCTGCATTAGCTTGTGCTCAGTAACAAAAAATTCTCAGCAATATTGATGCTTGTGGGGCATGAAAATATAGGGAGCAGTTTGCATGCATGGATGATGAGTTAGTTTGCTTATTTAATTGTTAATTAATGAATAAGAAGGTTATCTCACAGTGATGAAGCATATGAATTTTCTTCAGAGATCAGAATTAATTAGCATATGATTTTTTTTAATTTAATGTGTATGATGAGTGTTTGAAATCTTTCTCATATTTAATTTGCTCTTATATGTGAATTTTTTTAGATGAATTCAAATTCATAAATATCCACTTATTATTAATATATGCCTTTTTCTTGTATTTTTTGTGCTCATAATAATTATATTTTTGTTGTAGAGATTGGATCAGGAGATTGAGATTCCATCACCAAAAGAGTTAGGAAGTAGATTTTCTGGAGCAAGCAACAAGGAAGCATGACCTTGTTTGATATGTTTAGACGTATATTAAGGAGTATATTAAGGATTATATGTTAAGACGTATTATTAAAAAATGTTACTTTGATACTTTATTTTTGGATTATGACTTTTGGATCATGTATGAATAAAAAATCATGTTATGATGTTTGATTTATGGCTGTGCCTTTTGGTTATTACAAGATTTTTAAGTGAGTTTCGAAAATATCACTTTAAATTGGTGGTTTCGATCTTATTTTAAAAAGCATAAAATTGTCATCATAATTAGATACAAATGGCAGTTAGAAACCCCCTTATTTTAAATGAAAACGATGCCATTATACGCTAGTAAAAACGGCGGTTAAAAACTGCCATTTTAAACGAAAATGATGCCATTATAACCGGGTAAAAACGGCGGTTAGAAACTGCCATTTTAAACCCAAAAGATGCCATTATAACCTGGTAAAAATGGCGGTTATAATGGTAAAAATGGCGGTTAAAAACCGCCATTTTAAATGGAAATGATGCCACAACATTCTGGTAAAAACGGCGGTTATAACCGCCATTTTAAACAATTCAAAAACCGCCATTTTAACCCTCAAAAAACCGCCGTATTAACCTCTGGTAATTGTGGCGGTTTTCTGAAAACCGCCGTAATAACCAGAATGGCGCCCAGAATAACGGCGTTTCTTGGAGGCGCCATTTTCGGTAATAATGGCGGTTCTAACCGCCGTAATTACCAAAAATAACCGCCGTTTTAACCCTGTTTTTTTGTAGTGTTCCAAACCAAAACCTCTCTCAAAAATCTAAACTGATTAAAGTGTTCTTCTTGATCTCCTCTTCATCCTCATATCAATTTCACACTACAACAAATATGGGTTTTAGCAATGTCAAAATTACCTTAAAACAATTCTATTAGATGGTTTTAGATAATAGTAATTTTTTACAATGTTGCTATTGAAGTTTAGTTTTCTATTATTTTATAGCAGCAAAATAAAATCATTCACTTTTACTATTTTAAAGAATAGTTTTATGACCATTATAATAATTCTTTTAGCAACGGTTTTTTAATATTGTTTAAATAATTATACAAAAGATACGTGATGATTGGATTTTTTACGGTATAGAATTTCACTATTGAAGTCTCATTGCAAGTATAGTTTCTAAACCAATAAAAAATCCTTTCATACAAAAGATTGTTTGTCACAAGTAACAAACCCCTAATTTTATAAACCGAAGTATTCAAACCTCGGGTCGTTCTCCCTAGGAATTACAATAAAGTGTCTTGCTATTGGTTATGAGTTATTTTTTTGGGGTTTTGATAAGAAACATGAAAGATAAATGGCAAGAAAGTAAACTAATGGCTAAAAAGGTCTTGGCAAGGGTTGGTGGTCAAGGATCTCTATCCTAATCACTAACCACAATATGAGAATTGGCAAGGATTAATCTCATTAAATCATCCTCTAACTAGTAGTAAAGGAAAGTCAAATGAGCTATATCAATCCTAGTCCATGAGTCCTAACTCTCCACTAATTCAATTAGTGAGAACTAGAGTCAATGGCTCCCAATCATCAATCACTTGGATATTAGTAACTCAAGAGGTCCTAAGTTACCTTTCCAAGCCAAGAGTATAAAATCCTACTCTAAAATCCAACCAAGCATTTCATCAAACACTTGGAAGGCATAAAAGGAAAACATAGTAAATCAACAACAAGAACAAAATCTAACAACAATTATTGAAAGGAATTAACAACACAAATCAAAAGGAACACAATTATTATGATTTACCTTGAATTGAATTGAAAGAGAAAGGAAGGAACAAAAGTGGATCTACAACAAAGTATAAGAACAACATAAAGGAAATTACAACAAAAGAATAGAGGAAGATGAATGTAACAACAAGGAATTAAGATGATAGAAGTAGAAGAAAGCAAAAATTAAAACCTAGATCTAAGAACTAATCCTAATCCTAATCCTAGAGAGACGTGAGAGCTTCTCTCTCTAGAAACTACTTCTAAACTAATCCTAAACTAATGGTAACTAACATATGTTTCCCTCTTCACTCCTTGGGTTAAATAGCATAAAAAATGAGTTGGATTGGGCCCACAAGGCTTTAGAATTTGCTGGCCACGTTTTGCTTTAAGTGAACCAGGTGGCAGCAACGGCGCGTGCGCGTATTTTGTACGTACGCACCACCATACGTGTAGCAACTATGACAAATCTTATATCGTTCGAAGCCCCGGATGTTAGCTTTCTAACCCAACTGGAACCGCATCATTTGGACCTCTGTAGCTCAAGTTATGGTCGTTTAAGTGCGAAGAGGTCGGCTTGACAGCTTTCCGGTTCTTTCATTTCTTCATGAGTTCTCCAACTTTTCATGCTTCTTTCTTCATTCCCTTGATCCAATCTTTGCCTCCTAAACCTTAAATCACTTAACAAACATATCAAGGCATCTAATGGAATCAAGGAGAATTAGATTTAGCTATTTTAAGACCTAAAAAGCATGTTTTCACTCTTAAGCACAATTAAAGGAGAAGTTATAAAACCATGCTATTTCAATGGATAAATATGGGTAAAAGGTTATAAAATCCCCTAAAATCAATACAAGATAAACCCTACAAATGGGGTTTATCAACCTCCCCACACTTAAACCAAGCATGTCCTCATGCTAAAACCAAAAGAAAGCAAAGGGATCAACATTTATTCAATGAAAACTAACTAAATGCAATCTACCTATATGCAACTATCTACATGAATGCAATTGCTTGGTCAAAATAAATTAATTCCCAAGAAGCATATATAAGCACAAGGACAAAAGGTATTAACAACTGATGTGTGGAAAACGATCCAACACAAAACTCACCGGCAAGTGTACCGGGTCGCATCAAGTAATAATAACTCACATGAGTGAGGTCGATCCCACATGGATTGAAGGATTGAGCAATTTTAGTTTAGTGGTTGGTTTAGTCAAGCGAATCAAGTGTTGGTTGAGTGATTTGTGTTTAACAGGAAGTAAATGACAGTAATTGTAAAAGGGGAAGGGCAAATTGCAGTAAATTAAAGAGCAGGAAAGTAAACTTGCAGAATCTTAAAGAACAAGAAAGTAAATGACTGAAACTTAAAGTGCAAGAAATGTAAATAGCAGTAACTTAAATGGCAAGAAATGTAAATTGCTTGAATGTAAGAGGGATTTGAGGACTGGGATTGCAGAATCTAAACAAAGAGAAATTAAATTGCAACAATTAATTAAGTAAAAGATGAATTGGATCAAACAGAGATTCAAACAGAAAATGAGATTAATGTGCAGCAGGGTTCACAGAAGAACCAAAAGTAAAATGGGATCTCAGGTCTCAAGAGACTAGGTAGCAGAGCCTAGATCTCTATTTGCCTTCCCAGATCCAAGTTCACAAAGCAATTGACAAGGAATTGAAGAAGAAGCAGTAAAGAGAATGTAAATTGATTCAATTATGCAGAAAAGTAACTAAAGAGTTCTTGAGTGGAGATTGAGACAGAATTTCCTCAATTCTTAACACCCAAGAATCAAAACAAGGAAATTAAAAAGACCCAAGCAAGAATGAGGAAGAAGAGAGATCAATTCTCCTCCCCAATTCTCTGAAATCTTGGTGTAGTCTCTCAAGGAAAGTTACAAAAGCTCAAAGAAAGTGCAAAATTCAAGGCAAAGCAAAAGGTAAGTCCAAAAGTCCTAATTACATCAAACTAGCTCCTATTTATATACTTTCTGTTCTTGGATTTTGGGATTTGGATGGGCTTTTGATTTGGTGAAGAAATGAATTAAAATGGGGTTTTAATTTGAATTTTCGGCCCATGAGAAGTTGCTCCCAGGAGGCTGCCCTGCCCTTGCGGAGGGCAGGGCAGGATTTGGAGTTTGGTGCGTTGTTGGTGCGGCGTGGTGCAGCCTTGGTGCGCAGAATGCTGCCCTACCCTCGCGTAGGGCAGGGCGGAAATTTTTGGTGCGCCAGAAATTGCATTGGTGCGCTATTGGTGCTGCCAGAATCAAGAATTGGTGCGCCAGAATTTGCCTTGGTGCATAGGATGCTGCCCTGCCCTCGCGGAGGGCAGGGCAGAATAATATGGTGCTGCCAGGATTGAGCTGTGATGCGCGCTGGTGCTGCCAGGAGAGTGATTTGGTGCGCCAGAAATGTCTCTTGGTGCGCCAGATCCATGCACCAACAAAATGCTGCCCTGCCCTCGCGGAGGGCAGGGCAGTGTTTCCACTTTGATGTCCCGTGTTCGAAACACGGCTGGAACACACGCTCAATTAATTTCCTTGGTTTCTTGGCACGGCACTCAACCTTAGTTCCTTGCTTCTTCCTTGTTCCGTGTTCGATTCTTGTGGCATGCATGGGTGACATTTTTCCTTTGATTTTCTTCCTTGGTGAGCCCGATACTGCCCTTGTGGAGGGCAGGGCAAGGTTCTCTTCTTCTTGGTTCCAAGGCACAATTTTGTGCTCTGCCCTTGTAGTGGGCAGGGCAGAGTTGCCTTCCTTGCTTGGTTCCCTTATGTTGCCCTCCTAGAGGGCAGTGTGCCCTTGTGGAGGGCAATGTTTGCCTCCCCCTTTGCATGCGGCACACTTCCTCTTGCTTTGACCACACTTTCCTTTCCTTGGGCTACACTTCTTAGGCCACGCTTTTCCTTTTCTTTTCTTTTCTTCACCTACAATAAACCAAAGCAACCACTCAAAGTATCACTAAATTCAAGAGGCTTATAAATCAATTAAAATTCAATTAAAATTAGCTTAAACCTCATGGATTAACATTAATTTCATGGTGGTTGCTTGATTTAAAGAAGTTGTGCATTTTCACTCCAAATCACTTACTTAAGAAGCAAGAAAGTGCATAAAGACTAACAAAACAAGTGAAATTAGCTTGAAAAATGGGTATATGATGACTTGTCATCACAACACCAAACTTAAATCTTGCTTGTCCCCAAGCAAGCATCAAAAATTAAGAGTAAATGACATGAATAAGAAAAGAACACATATCCTTATTAGGCATATAGCAGAACTTGATTTATTGGGTCTTTATGCAGACAATGACAACTCACTTATTGTTGCTGCTACATAATACACATCTTTCCTCAAAGGCTTGCTAAACTTGCTGTTAGAAGACTCACTTTTTAATTACTCCCTTGTTAACTTTCCTTGGCTTACAATGCTTAGCAAGCTTATTATTCTTTTGGAGGTTTGGTGTCAAATGTTGCAGTATTAGCCTTTGGCTTTATTTGTTTCTTTCTTTTACTCAACATCTCTCCACCACAGACACTTGGCTCACTAATTCTTCCTAGGATCATTGATGCCCAGCATCTCTTTGGATAACTAAATGTTCTGTATCTAAGTTGCTCTTTATTGTGGACTTTCAATTGGCCATCCCAAATCAGTTGATCTAAGTGACCGGGTTTTAAAATACCCCTTAGAATTTACTCATCCAAGCATATCTTAGTACAAGAACACCACAGGCATGTGTCCTAGGGTCCAAGCTATTGGTGTCCAACCTTTAATTTTTTTGCTTTTCTTGCCACTTTGGCTTTTTCTTCTCCCTTTTCTTTCTGTTTTTGTTCTCAAGGGCTTTTTTTATTTGTTGGTAAGGATCTTGATAACAGCAAGCTAACTCACACTTGAATGAAACTGATATTATGCAGCAATTATTTCATGAGTTATGCATTTAATCAAACACATATACCACCATTAACTTCCATTCTACTTATGCAACATTGGATATTTTACTTTTCAATTCAAACCAAATCTCTTTTATTCAAGCATATGGGAAACAAAACAAAATTAAAGCTAAGTGATGGATAACAAGCATTATGCAGATTTGGCATTTTCAACAAACAATTTCACTTGCAACTAGATACACACTTTAGCAAGATATATAATGGTTTCCATGTTTAAAACAATTCACAGCAGTAAGGATTAAGTTTAGATACAACCTTTGAAGTTGCAGACCTTTGATTCTTCCTTCTGTTGTGTTTTCTTTGAGTTAGGATGCACAATATCTTCAATTGTTGACTTATGTCCTGCATATTTCTCAAAGTTGCTTGCTTCTCAAGCCCTTAAGTGTATGGTTAGTATGCATAAATTGAGTGTGGCTCTTGGATTCATTTTGGTGTGGGAACACCAAACTTAATTGTTTGCCACTGTCTCAGATGCAACAAGTTAACCATATTTGAAACCTTGTGTCCTTGCTAAAGGTTATGGAATCAACACTAGAAAGCAGTTAAATAGTTGGATAATTTGTTTGATTGCTTAGAGCTAGCATTATGCAAGAGGTGAGAATGTGTTTTTAAATGAGATTTTTGGTGGAACACCAAACTTAGAATCTTTCATTCTCCCTTAAATTGTTTTGGTGTGCAACACCAAACTTAGCTCCTTGCAATGCATACCAATTATTCAACATTTTTATTGAAAAGGCTATGAAAAGAAAACTACCTCAGGTTGGGTTGCCTCCCAACAAGTGCTCTTTTAGTGTCATTAGCTTGACATGTTGTTCTTCACTTTCTTCCTCTTCTTCCAGTTTGTTAAGAGGAATGACCTCAAAGGAGGGAAAGATTCAGCTATTATCCCCTGTCTTGGTCTCCTTTCAGCAAGCTTTCTTTTGAAATTGGCTTGATTGAGCTTGCTTGCTTGATCAGGGGGAAGATTGCTTGTAGTTGACCTTCTCTTCTTCATGAATATTGTCTTTTGTAGCTTGGTCATAATCCTCTTTTCGGTGCTTTTGTTAATTGCCTTCACTTCCTTGAGTCCAAGTCTTGGTGGTTGTGTAATTGTTGGAGTTTTGTCTTCATCAAGAGTTCCTTGCAGTGATGGTTCAATGAGCTCTTCCTCTGTGCACTTCTCTACTTCACTTGAGTGTGAATTCTCTTGAGTATCTTCTTCTATTTCTTCTTCATGATTTTCCTTTAATTCCTTTAGGAGAGAAGTTTCAGGTTCTTCTATCACGTCAATTAGCTTCTGTGAATATGAAGCTACAGGTTCAAACACCTCGACAACCTCCTTTTCTATTGAAATTTCATTTGACACAGAGGCTTCCTCATCTTGCTTTTCCACTTCCTCACCCACAAATTGGTCTTCATCCTCTCTGTTTGATGGTTCTAGGTTCCTTCTTGTTTGCTCTAAGGGCCCATTCATCTTCTTGAGGATGATTTCTTTCCAGGATTGGGGTCGTGTGTATCTTTTCACGAGTTTTCTATGTATTTCAGTGGCTTGAATGTAATCCTCATCTGCTGGTTCAAGAGATGAAGGTAGAGAGTAATTTTGGTGACATGGATGTGTTGTGGTGAAGTTGTGTTGAGGGGTGTGGAATGAGTTGTGTGATTGATGGGATGACTTGTATGGATTTTGGAGGAAACTTTGTGTTGAGGCATAATCAGGTGATGAAGAACTTTTAAATGAGAAACTGGGAAGTGAGGGTGGATAATTTTTCATGTGATTTGACTGCTCAGAATTTGCAGTTTCTTGGTGATACTCCCATCCACCATGAGAATAATGATATGAAGCATTTTGTGGTGGTGGTTGGTATCCCTCATAATTCTCTTGCTCATCTTGGGGTTCTGAAGCAAATCTCCATGGATTGGAGTGCTCAGAATTTGTGTCTTCCTGGTGATATTCCCAACCATAATTAGAATACTGACTTGAATCATATTGTGATGGCGGTCAATATCCCAAGAAGTTTGTTTGACTAAAAGATGAGGTGAACTCCATTTGAATTTTGCAAAACACAACACCAAGGAAAATTGAAATTCATGTCTGAGATGAGAATTTCTTAGTGGGGCAAAAACGCAAACACCTTGGTTTCAATTTGAATCAGAGAACAAAAATAAAAAAATGCTTGATCTAGACCTCCACTTCACTTAATCATTGTCAATCTATTTCAATCCCCGGCAATGGCGCCAAAAACTTGATGTGTGGAAAACGATCCAACACAAAACTCACCGGCAAGTGTACCGGGTCGCATCAAGTAATAATAACTCACATGAGTGAGGTCGATCCCATAGGGATTGAAGGATTGAGCAATTTTAGTTTAGTGGTTGGTTTAGTCAAGCGAATCAAGTGTTGGTTGAGTGATTTGTGTTTAACAGGAAGTAAATGACAGTAATTGTAAAAGGGAAAGGGCAAATTGCAGTAAATTAAAGAGCAGGAAAGTAAACTTGCAGAATCTTAAAGAACAAGAAAGTAAATGACTGAAACTTAAAGTGCAAGAAATATAAATAGTAGTAACTTAAATGGCAAGAAATGTAAATTGCTTGAATGTAAGAGGGATTTGAGGACTGGGATTGCAGAATCTAAACAAAGAGAAATTAAATTGCAACAATTAATTAAGTAGAAGATGAATTGGATCAAACAGAGATTCAAACAGAAAATGAGATTAACGTGCAGCAGGGTTCACAGAAGAACCAAAAGTAAAATGGGATCTCAGGTCTCAAGAGACTAGGTAGCAGAGCCTAGATCTCTATTTGCCTTCCCAGATCCAAGTTCACAAAGCAATTGACAAGGAATTGAAGAAGAAGCAGTAAAAAGAATGTAAATTGATTCAATTATGCAGAAAAGTAACTAAAGAGTTCTTGAGTGGAGATTGAGACAGAATTTCCTCAATTCTTAACACCCAAGAATCAAAACAAGGAAATTAAAAAGACCCAAGCAAGAATGAGGAAGAAGAGAGATCAATTTTCCTCCCCAATTCTCTGAAATCTTGGTGTAGTCTCTCAAGGAAAGTTACAAAAGCTCAAAGAAAGTGCAAAATTCAAGGCAAAGCAAAAGGTAAGTCCAAAAGTCCTAATTACATCAAACTAGCTCCTATTTATACACTTTCTATTCTTGGATTTTGGGATTTGGATGGGCTTTTGATTTGGTGAAGAAATGAATTAAAATGGGATTTTAATTTGAATTTTCGGCCCATGAGAAGTTGCTCCCAGGAGGCTGCCCTGCCCTTGCGGAGGGCAGGGCAGGATTTGGAGTTTGGTGCGTTGTTGGTGTGGCGTGGTGCAGCCTTGGTGCGCAGAATGCTGCCCTGCCCTCGCGGAGGGCAGGGCGAAAATTTTTGGTGCGCCAGAAATTGCATTGGTGCGCTATTGGTGCTGCCAGAATCAAGAATTGGTGCGCCAGAATTTGCCTTGGTGCATAGGATGCTGCCCTGCCCTCGCGGAGGGCAGGGCAGAATAATATGGTGCTGCCAGGATTGAGCTGTGATGCGCGCTGGTGCTGCCAGGAGAGTGATTTGGTGCGCCAGAAATGTCTCTTGGTGCGCCAGATCCATGCACCAACAAAATGCTGCCCTGCCCTCGCGGAGGGCAGGGCAGTGTTTCCACTTTGATGTCCCGTGTTCGAAACACGGCTGGAACACACGCTCAATTAATTTCCTTGGTTTCTTGGCACGGCACTCAACCTTAGTTCCTTGCTTCTTCCATGTTCCGTGTTCGATTCTTGTGGCATGCATGGGTGACATTTTTCCTTTGATTTTCTTCCTTGGTGAGCCCGATACTGCCCTTGTGGAGGGCAGGGCAAGGTTCTCTTCTTCTTGGTTCCAAGGCACAATTTTGTGCTCTGCCCTTGTAGTGGGCAGGGCAGAGTTGCCTTCCTTGCTTGGTTCCCTTATGTTGCCCTCCTAGAGGGCAGTGTGCCCTTGTGGAGGGCAATGTTTGCCTCCCCCTTTGCATGCGGCACACTTCCTCTTGCTTTGACCACACTTTCCTTTCCTTGGGCTACACTTCTTAGGCCACGCTTTTCCTTTTCTTTTCTTTTCTTCACCTACAATAAACCAAAACAACCACTCAAAGTATCACTAAATTCAAGAGGCTTATAAATCAATTAAAATTCAATTAAAATTAGCTTAAACCTCATGGATTAACATTAATTTCATGGTGGTTGCTTGATTTAAAGAAGTTGTGCATTTTCACTCCAAATCACTTACTTAAGAAGCAAGAAAGTGCATAAAGACTAACAAAACAAGTGAAATTAGCTTGAAAAATGGGTATATGATGACTTGTCATCAACAACCATGCCAAACCACAATTGAATTGAGCTATTAAATATTTTTACAAACTTGCATGAAAGGAGATGATCATTGGTGGAAACATGTAATTGAGCATCAAACCCTCACCGAATGTATTTGCACTCTATTCGCTCAAGTGTTTAGGGTTGATTCACTCAATTCTCTCCTAATCATGCTTTCTAAGATTTGTTTTTCTTCTAACAATCGACATATATTTCATGCATGCATACAAGTATCATGAGGTCTTTTCTTTAGGTTGTAATGGGGCTAGGGTCAAGGTAGGATGCATATTTGGTTAAGTGAGTTTGAAATTTGAATCTTTGATAAGCTTAAACTTCCCACCTAACCTATGACATCCTATACAATTAAATTCCAACCTAACTACCCATTTTTCACTCTTTCACATACTCATGTATTCCTTTTTAATTTCACAACACCTATGCATTGATTTTATTGGACTATACTTTGATTTGGGGCATTTTGTCTCCTTTTTATTCCTTTCTTTTTTTTTTCTTTTCCATATTATTTTTTTTCCTTTTTCTTTTGTTTTTCTCATTTTTTTTCTATATACAAGAATCTCAATGCATAAGGTTTTACATTTGATCAATACATGAGTATGTACCCAATTCCCAATATTTTCAATAACAATACAAAATTACCCTTTTATTCACCCAATGTCCCAAGGTTCCCACACTTGAATGATACTCACACACTCTAGCCTAAGCTAATCAAAGATCCAAATAAGGACATTTATTGTTTTTCGCTTTAAGGCTTGTAATGTGCTAAAATTAAGAACAAGTGGGTTAATCGTAGGCTCAAATTGGCTAACAAAGGAATATAAAAGGGTTGGCTATTTGGATAAGTGAGCTAATGAAATGATGGCCTCAATCATATAAATGCATGTATACACAAAATAATGGACATAAAGAATCAAACAAATCAAAGATTACATTCATAGAAAGAGAATAATGCACACAAGAAGGAAAATAAGTGGTTATAGGATGTAACCACACCATTAGGCTCAAATCTCACTTGCTTGTGTTCTTAGCTCAAAAATATGATCCACAATATATATATATATATATATATATATATATATATATATATATATTTCAAGCAAGTTCTATGAAAAGTTTTCACTCAAATTAATTAAGGTGCCCTATAGATAGAAATCTTGAAAATTTTCATTATTTTGACTAAGCTTATTGTGTATACATATGCAAAAATTAAGAGAATGCAAGTAAAAATCCTAAAATCCTAGAATAAAATGCAAAAGTGTTGGGATTAGAAACTTGTCACCCAAAATCGTCGAACGGTGACGACCTCCCCACACTTAAAAGTTTGCACCGTCCTCGGTGCACTCAAAGATGAACAAGGGGGTACGACGACTCTCCGGATTGCTACGTGTTCTTAGTCTTGCTTTTGTTATTGCTTGTGGTGCATTCATTATGAAAAACAAAAATATAACACCATAAGGTAGGGTAATACAAAAGCAAGGAAGCATAATTGTTGGAATGAGGTAAATCACTAGAATTGAGTGAGTGAATTAGTGTGACATTAATGACAAATAAGTGTGTGAATTCTAAATTGCACGGTTTAGAACACACATTAGCATAAAAGTTATGTCACAAAAGAAGCATGCACTTTACTCATTCTACTATGCTTGAGATGCTTTAAGTGAACTTGTAAGGTAAAACAAGCATTAAAGAAGCATGAAAGCATTCAAGCCAAACACATATGGATGCATATAATCATAAAATACAATGCATTAAGGTAAATGCACAACATCATCCATCAAGAGGTTGCCTAATCACAAAATAAGGCTCAAATCACATGGTGGCCAAATCATGTAATTCAAGAAGAGTTACAAGCTCGAAGGCAATTCTCATCACTTGGTATTTTTCAAAAGATAAGCATGAAAAACTCAAGACCAAGTAGCAAAATATAACCTCAATCATAGGATCCAACAAAGATTATCTAAAAACATTAATGCTAAATTAGCATTTAGGCAATAAGGGGGAAGCAATGCATAGTAAACAAAGTCAATAATCCAACACTTATGATGAAAAGAGAGAAAATAAAATGAAAACTAAACTAAAATTAACTAACAAACTAACCGACGAACTAATTAACTAACTAAAATAAATGGTTATCTATGGTGTTTGGAAGTGTTGGATGAGGGGTAGGAGGAGGAAAGAAATAGAAAGAGGAGAAGAAAAGAAATGTGGTGAAGGAAGGAAATCCACGCGTACGCGCGCGGATGGTTTATTTCGAGAGTGGCGCGTACGCGTCATGTGCGCATGCGCGCAAGTGGGGTTGTGCCAAAGGCACAACGTTGGCGTGGCGTAGGCATAACTCTCTGGAAAATGTATGGAATGTGGAACTTCTCAATCCACGCGTACGCACGCATGGCGCGCGTGCGTGGATGGTCCAAAATGCATGATGTGCGCGTACGCGTGAAGTGCGCGTACGCGTGGATGGTGCTCTGTTTTTCAAAAATGTTTTTGCTATGTTTTTGCACCAATCCAAGCATTCTAAACCTCCAAGCATCTACCAAAATACCATAAAACCTTATTTGACATGATAAAATACTAATTAAACTCAACCAACTAATCTAAACATGAAATTAAACTAGTTCTACCAATATGTACAAAAAAGAAAATGAAAGGATTTTACCATGGTGGGTTGTCTCCCACCTAGCACTTTTGTTTATTGTCCTTAAGTTGGACTTATGGGGAGCTCCTCTCAAGGTGGCTTGTGCTTGTATTCATCTTGGAACTTCCACCAATACTTGGACTTCCAATAAGCTTCATTATTCAAGATTAATATCTCCAAGCTTTGATGGAGTTCTTCACAAACCATAGGCTCCCAATGTTGATCCTCATGTGTTCCCGGATCCCATATTTTGTCTTCACACCCATCTCCAAGTTGATTATCATTAATCCATGTGGGTGGTGAGCAAGGTGAATTCTCAACAAAGTGACCAAACATCCTTCCAGGCCCATGTATTCTAG
Organism: Arachis stenosperma; assembly: GCF_014773155.1. NCBI lineage: Eukaryota > Viridiplantae > Streptophyta > Magnoliopsida > Fabales > Fabaceae > Arachis > Arachis stenosperma. The sequence continues at coordinate 103,731,299 of NC_080381.1, forward strand.
TTATACACCAACCTTTACAATTAAGCTTTGAGCATGCAACCATAATGAACCTAGAATGATATTTCAAACCACTAACCATCTCCTTTTTACTCTTAAAGCCACAAATATGTCTTAGTTGACCATCCGTCTTAAGCAAACCATATTCAAGGGGAATAATAAAGCTTGAGCATAAGGAATTTACCCACTTGAATGAGAGAATGGATGGTGGTGGCTTGGGGAGAGGTATCTCCAATGTGCTTGCAAGCTCTACTCCCTTGTTTGCTTCCTTGTCAATCACTACCTCTTCATAAACTTCTTCATTCTCAATCCTTTGTTTATCAACTTCATCTAACTTCTCTCCATCACTCAAGTCATAATTGGGAGGTTGAGAGAAATCTACCTCCACATCACTTTCAAATTCATTGGGAGAAGGTTCTTCAAGTTCAAAGGATTCACCACCAAGAAGATTGGATGCATGATCTTCATTACCACGGGAACTCAACTCTTGCTCCGTTCCTTCCAAGTCTTCATATGGAATATGCCTTGGAGGTTGTGCACATTCCTCATCAACATCAACCTCAATCTTCTTGGAGGGGTTTTGTTCAACTCTAGGTTCCCATGGAGGTTCCGCATCTCCTAAGTCTTCAACCACTTCTTCCTTTTCTTCAATAGTCATAGGCTTCTCCAATTGTTCTAATACAAAGTGGTATTCCTCATTTTCCACCGGAGTTTCCAATCTCTCCTTCATGCTATGCTCTTTAATTGATTCTCCACATGTGACCATGGGAGTGATTTGAGTGCTCAAGCATTGGGAGGCTAAAGTGCTTACTACCTTGGTCAAGGTAGCCATAGATTCTAGTGTCTCCCTTTGCATTTCTCCTTGCCCTTGAAGTACAAGGCTAAGGATTTCATCCATTGAGGATTGGAGTGGATAAGAGGGTTCATTGTCTTGGAGAAAGGGTTCATTATAGGAAGGTGGTTCTTCTTGGTAAGGTGGTGGTGTGTATTGAGGTGGTTCTTGGGAGTAGTAATCTTGGAATTGTGGTTCCATGTATGGCTCATATGGTTCAAAAGGCGGTTGGTATGGTGGGTAAGGATCATGGTCATATGGAGGTGTTTGTTGAAAATAGGCTTGTGAGTGTGGTTGAGGCTCATGTTGAGGATATGACTCATAGGCATATGGTGGTGGTTCTTGAAAGTCACAAGGAGATTCACCATAGCCATTGGATTGGTATGCATCATGGAATGGCTCTTCTTTATAGTGCATTGGTGGGGGTTGTTGCCATGAGGATTGATCATAAGCATATGGTTCCTCCCACCTTTGGTTATCCTATTCTTGATACACATTCTCATTATAGTTCTCATCACCTACAACATAGTTGTCATTACACTCATAGCCAAAGTGAGAATTCATGGTAGCAAGAGAAAATAAGAAACAAAAATTAATAAGAAATAATGAAACAAAATACTAAGACTAGCAAAAACTAACAAGTAATCCAAAAATTAAGCTATTCACAATATACACATATATACAATAACCAATAACACAACACCATTGCAATTCCCCGGCAACGGCGCCATTTTGATGATTGGATTTTTTACGGTATAGAATTTCACTATTGAAGTCTCGTTGCAAGTATAGTTTCTAAACCAATAAAAAATCCTTTCATACAAAAGATTGTTTGTCACAAGTAACAAACCCCTAATTTTATAAACCGAAGTATTCAAACCTCGGGTCGTTCTCCTTAGGAATTACAATAAAGTGTCTTGCTATTGGTTATGAGTTATTTTTTTGGGGTTTTGATAAGAAACATGAAAGATAAATGGCAAGAAAGTAAACTAATGGCTAAAAAGGTCTTGGCAAGGGTTGGTGGTCAAGGATCTCTATCCTAATCACTAACCACAATATGAGAATTGGCAAGGATTAATCTCATTAAATCATCCTCTAACTAGTAGTAAAGGAAAGTCAAATGAGCTATATCAATCCTAGTCCATGATTCCTAACTCTCCATTAATTCAATTAGTGAGAACTAGAGTCAATGGCTCCCAATCATCAATCACTTGGACATTAGTAACTCAAGAGGTCCTAAGTTACCTTTCCAAGCCAAGAGTATAAAATCCTACTCTAAAATCCAACCAAGCATTTCATCAAACACTTGGAAGGCATAAAAGGAAAACATAGTAAATCAACAACAAGAACAAAATCTAACAACAATTATTGAAAGGAATTAACAACACAAATCAAAAGGAACACAATTATTATGATTTACCTTGAATTGAATTGAAAGAGAAAGGAAGGAACAAAAGTGGATCTACAACAAAGTATAAGAACAACATAAAGGAAATTACAACAAAAGAATAGAGGAAGATGAATGTAACAACAAGGAATTAAGAGGATAGAAGTAGAAGAAAGCAAAGATTAAAACCTAGATCTAAGAACTAATCCTAATCCTAATCCTAGAGAGAAGTGAGAGCTTCTCTCTCTAGAAACTACTTCTAAACTAATCCTAAACTAATGGTAACTAACATATGTTTCCCTCTTCACTCCTTGGGTTAAATAGCATCAGAAATGAGTTGGATTGGGCCCACAAGGCTTTAGAATTCGCTGGCCACGTTTTGCTTTAAGTGAACCAGGTGGCAGCAACGGCGCGTGCGCGTACTTTGCGCGTGCGCACCACCATACATGTAGCAACTATGACAAATCTTATATCGTTTCGAAGCTCCGGATGTTAGCTTTCTAACCCAACTAGAACCGCATTATTTGGACCTCTGTAGCTCAAGTTATGGTCATTTAAGTGCGTAGAGGTCGGCTTGACAGCTCTCCGGTTCTTTCATTTCTTCATGAGTTCTCCAACTTTTCATGCTTCTTTCTTCATTCCCTTGATCCAATCTTTGCCTCCTAAACCTTAAATCACTTAACAAACATATCAAGGCATCTAATGGAATCAAGGAGAATTAGATTTAGCTATTTTCAGACCTAAAAAGCATGTTTTCACTCTTAAGCACAATTAAAGGAGAAGTTATAAAACCATGCTATTTCAATGGATAAATGTGGGTAAAAAGTTATAAAATCCCCTAAAATCAATACAAGATAAACCCTACAAATGGGGTTTATCAATACGCATAAAATTGTTGCCAAAATTTGCTATACCTTAAAAATGTTCTATTAAATGGTCTTAGACAACGATTTTTGTAGTGTTGCGGTTGAAGTTCAACTTTTCATTATTTTATAGCAATAAAATAAAACTATTCTCTTTAAGTATTTTAAAGAACGATTTTATGACCGTTACAAAGATTTTTTATTAAACAACGATTTTCTAATGTTGTTTAAATAATTATGTACAAAATATATATAAAACTCGTTCTCTTAGATTACTATAAAGAACTATTTTATACCCGTTACAATGATTTTTTATTAAACAACGATTTTAAGTGTTGTTTAAATAATTATGCAAAAATATACTTAAAAATTAACTTATAGTATATATGAAAACCATTTTTTAAAAATACTTAATTTATAGCATTACTTAATATATTATTATTGTTAAAAAATTTTCACAAATAAAATCCTTCGTTGCTTTCTTTTTTCACATTAAACATGTATACTACGTGTTAGCAGTTTTTTCTGTGCTAAACGTTTTATCTGTTTCTTTTAAAAATTTAAATCTAAATTACTTATGATTTATTTTATTAGTTTGAGAATTTTACTTTTAAAAAATAATTTATTAAAAATAATTAAAACATCATATAAATCATAAATTATTGGAAATTAGGGTTTCAGTTTCACCCAAAGACCCACACCCTCCTCTCTTCCCTCTACCCTATTCACCCTTGCGATTTCCCACTCTCTCACGCAATTGCAGGCAGGAGGCAACGTCACAGGCCACAGTGGCTCAGAGCACTGCTGGCGGCGACAACTGCTTCGGTCTTTTTCCCTTGTACTGGTTTCCTGTGTCCCTACCTCTCTCTCCCTCAACTCGGATCGAAGTCGCCCAGAGCCCAGAAAGCAGCGGAATCACCGATGGCGATGACGATGCGACTCTTCCTCTCTCATAGCTCTCTTTCTCTCGTAGGGTAGCCTAGAGCCCAAAAAGTATCAGCGGCGACAACGAGGTTCTCTCCCTTGCACCAGCATCCCTGTCTCTCTCCCTCATAGCTACGAAGGTACTCTCTCTCTCCCCCTCTCAGGTCTACAACGGATGGCGGTGAGTTGCCACTGTTCTCTGCCGAAAAGGTCTTCTCTCCTCTTGAAAGCTATTTGTTTATTTTTCTTAATTTTTCTTTTTTTTTTTGTTCGTGGGAGGGATGTTAGATGATTGTATTTTCTGGTTAAGCTTTCAGGGATATTTGATGATTCTATTTGAGCTTTGACTGATATTTGATGATTTGTTGGATGAATATCTTATTGATTACTAATTTATATATTTTTTTTGGTGATTATGGATTTTACTGATTCTGTTCTCTATTATTTAGTTACTGATTATTGATTCTAAGGTCTATTATTTTGTTATTCTGTTCTCTATTGTTTAGTTATTGTTGTTGATTTTGTTAGTGTTATTGTTATCTATTACTGATTTGTCATTCCGTTAGATTTTGTTCAATTCGTCATTCAACTATTTACACTTTGTGCTTCTTGTTGCAGCTGTTCAGTGGAATTGCTTTGCTTGTGTACTCTATTTTCAAGGCAATAGAAAGTAAAGATCAAAATGCTCAACAAAAGTGTCTATCTACTTGGCAGGTACTATTTATTTTGTTTTTTGATATATTTGCATCACCCACTAAGTTTCTATAAGTTATCATATCTTAAATAACGATTGATTTATGTTGATCTTGATTCTATATGCTCACAACTTCGCAAAATTTATGATACTATTGTCTTGTGTATTGAAATAGAGAAATATTATATATATTTGTCCTCCTCTTTCTCTCTCTCTCTCAAACATTTTTTTAGCAAGCATTATTAATATTAGAAAGGTATTGTTTTATATTTAGTTTACTATTTTCTATTTTGTTCACAGGAAAATCACGTTGAAGGGAAAAATGAACTTAATTAATGTCACAAAATTTAAAGATCAAATATTAGAAAGCAAAAGTCATGACATTGTGGACTTGTTGATAATCCTACTTGCTACTTAATTACTTCGACTCTCTTTTGTTATTAAATATTTTGCAAAGATGATATAGTTAGAGGTTGTTATGACTTTGACTAGTATTATGGTATTTTTGAACAATCATGATATAATTAGAAGTGGTTATGACTTAGACTAATATTATGGTATTTTACAATAATGATATAATGTATGTAGATCTTATAGAATACTTTATGAATCAAATTTGATGGTAAATATTCTATTAGTTTTCTTTAGTAATTTGATTCAAATAGTTAAGGTTATTTAATGACACTAAATTAAAAAATAGTTAGAATACTAATTTCAATGCAACATGAGAAACCATTGAAAATAAAGAAATATATAACTACAAAAAACTGTTGTCAAAAGTCACAAAAGGCAATGGTGTTAAAATCGTTGTCAAAGGCAGCTACAAAATGACAATGTATTAAAGCCGTTATAAAAAAATACAAAAGGTAACGGTTCATAATTCTTAAAGTTATCAATAAAAGTCAACAGTTTTCAAATCGTTGTCCAAATTAGTAACAAAGCTACAACAACGTGAAATCATTGCCTATCCTATTACAGTTCTAAACCAGTGTGTAATGACAGACAATGGTAAAAATTGTTCTTTAAAAATTGTTGTGAAAACTGTTGTCCATTAGGGTAACAAGGGCATCCATTTTTTTTATTTTCGTTGCCTTAGGTAAAAAACCATTGCTTATTAGCATTGCTAACGGTCTTATACATAACAATTCAAAAATCGTTGTCAAAGCATTGCCTAAAGTTTGAGGAACAGTTTTTTTATCTATGGCAACAATTTTTGACCGTTGCGAAACCTTTATTTGTTGTAGTGTCATCAAAGTAAATTGATGTATGCTTCTTGTTTTTTCTTCTTGAAGTTTTGGCCAAGCTGAACTCATGAACGAAACTTGATGTCTCCTTGATGTTCTTGCTTAGGAAATCATATTTAGAGGCATTGTGGAGAAAGAAATCATCAATTCTATCTTGAGAAAGATGAGGAAATCCGCTTTATTTTGTTGATGAAAGTTCAGCCTTCATAGTTTTCTTGCATTAAAAATTATCTTTCATTGAAATTTAGGAAAGAAAGTGAGGTTGAAAGCTCCCAAAGAGAACCAGTTTTGAGCTTAAGAAAAAGGTAAGGGTTTAATTAAATTAGTTGTTTGAGAAATAATTTTTTATGTGTGATTGATGAATTGGTGATTGAAATTTAATATTTAATGGTTCTTTGGTGATGTTTATATGTTGAATATAAGCTTAGAAATTGGATTTCTCTATTCATTCAACAAAATACCAAGGTCCACAATACCACCATACCGTTTATTCTGCATTCAATTATTCAATTCATTTACAATTTAACCAATGTATACAATTCAACCTCCCTTAGACATACTAAACAACTAATGAATTTCTACTTATCATAACTAAAATCAAATGTCAAACACAGCCAAATTCAAGCCTAAAATCATGTTCACTTGTTTCTCTCCACTTCTACCTGCCTTTGCACTAAACAATTCACCCTATAATCTACACATAAACAAAAATCAAATGTGGTAACTCTCATTCTCTCTTCGTGTACGTGGCCGACCTTGCCTGTAAGGCACCATTTAGGTCTCCTGTCCATACCAAACAATCGATATAATGGTGATCAGTCTCAATATCTCAAGCCTAGTGTTTCAATTCTCCCAAAAAGGCACTCACAAACAAATATGCTATGCAATATCAAGCAGATATCCTAAATAGCACGAAAGAAAAATGACCCAAAGTATGCAATGAAGCACAATTGGTCCATCCCTCAGGCTCACGAGGACTAACTGTTCTGATACTACTAAATGTAATACCCTGTCACCCTAAGCCTTACCTCTAACCGTAAGGCAAAGGATAATAAAGTGCTATGATAGTTCTAATGCTCATACCATTCTATATATATAGAAGTAAGAATACTAGAAGCCCAATAAAGGAATAAAAGCTCAAAATCGCATAATGCAGAATTACAAATCGTGAAGCATTCACATACGATAATTAAACGTGTTGGCATGAAAAGATACAAAACATAATATGTACATATATAACCTTGTAGATAGCTCCAGGTTACACAAGGTAATAATTAAAGTAGACAAGATATATATAAGTATGATATACAAAAAGAAATCTAGTCACAACCTGTGGAGTTTAGGCAAACTAGTCAGAAAATAAAACAGAGTTTTATAAAAGGTTTACTCCTATCTCGCGAAGTTTTAAACTAAAGCTTCTTAGGCAACAAATTTATATTTATACAAAAGATGAGAGAATAATTACATCATAATAACCATAATACAAAAGATAGTAAAAGATCCTCCGCTCTATCACCATCGCGCAATGCAGTGAGATGGGTTACGACCTGCATCTGAAAATAAAAACAACATATGGTATGACAACCGAAGGTTCTCAGTATGGTAATAGTGCTGAATATGTAAGATATAAGGTTCCAAGACACCAAAGGCAATCATAGAACTTCACATCGATACAAATATTCAAGCTTAACGAAATAAATAACTTAAACCATAAACATGGTAATCTAACTTAAGGGATTTCCAACTAACATAACACCGCTGTCCCACAGCCTTCACCAACCTAACCTCCATACGATCTTATTGCCATTACCTACCAAGCTTCCTCAATTCCAACAGAAAATACAAGTAATACAAAAAAGTAAACACAAGTAATATACATATACAATAAGCAAACAAATAGCAAGTAGGCATGTGATTCATTTAGGCATATTGAAGATAAGCAAAATAAACAAACACATAGAAAATGAATATGATGAACGTTTATCCTATTGGCTCATGATATCATTTGTTGGTCCATAAATGCCAACCCGTCACATCCTTTTAGATGTCGCTTTTATGCCGCGTCAGGGATATAATGCCCCGCGCACTATCATTCCGAGGATATATTGCCTGTGCACTACCGTTCAAAGGGTATAGTGTCTGGCGCACTTGCATGCTCACTCCAAGGATACATTTCCTGGCGTACTCTTGCAGTAGAAAAGGTTACGCAAGCAGCATACTACCTCAGACCTTACATCTCAACTTAGGCGAGAGACTACCTTAGCCCCTACGCCAGCACCGCTACCTCGACAAGTGGGAGACTGCCATAGCCCTTGTTCGGGGTGCATAGCAACTTAACAATTCAATACATGTCACATGAGTGGGAGACTGCCATAGCCCTCACACCTGAACATATACGGGACACAACCACAGCCTCTACGAAGGACAACAATGCATATCACAAGCACAAACTCAATCTCAGAGATAATTGCTCATAGCACAAGCCTGCTTATACTTATCTCATTAACCATAATCATTCATGTTTCTCAATTCATTGTCACCTCAATACTCCGCTAAGACACTCAAGCTATTCCATCTACAGAACTTTCCAAGCCTAGTCACCGTCTTCTAAACTTATAACAAAAATTCATCAATTTAATTTACTAACTCACCTCTAATAGTCTTAGGACCTAATTACTATATAGGAATCTTAAATGGTAATTAAAGAAGTTTAGAAAGCTAAAAAATCCTTGAAAAGTAAAGAAAATAATTTTTCAGCAAAACAGGGGTTGCGCGTACGCACACTACTCGTACGCACGCACAGGTTGCAGAAATTGTGTCCGCGTACACGTGCCAATGTGTCGCGTATGCATCCAAGTAAAATTGGACCATGCCGCGTACGCATCTATGTGTCGCGTACTCGCCTTAGCAGACTTGGAAAAATTTTAAAGCTACAAAATTTCAGATTTTTGCACCGAATTTCAAACGCTCATAACTTCCTCTATAAAACTCTATTTTTCTAAAACTTTATATCATTTTAAAGCTCTTGAAATCATCTTTAATTTAAAATAAAAATATTCAATTTCAATGTCTAAAGATTAAGTTATGATTCGCCAAAGTTCACCAAGAATAGGTTTTTACCAAAAGTGACAATTCTCTAGTTTTTTTTTCCAAAACTTCTAAAACCAAACCAAACAAAACGCACTCAACGCAAATCAAATATTCATAGTAAATATTTCCCAACCATTTCTCAAGCATCTAGCTATCAAACCATCAAATCCTCATAATTTCCTTAATGTCTTCTCAATATGACCATCTTAAACATAATCAACAATTCCAACATCAAACAATTCACATATACAGCATTCTAAACCATCACAAACATTGTTTATCAACTTATCATTATAAATTCTTTAATTTTTCCTCATGTATTAACAACAACATCATCAATTATCAACACATCAACAATTACCCATTTTTAACATCATAATTCATCCAATAATCACAATCTTCATAATCATCAATATTCATACTCCACCATATACAACTTCTTCAACTTTCATAAAAATCATCATCAACGATAACATTTACATGCAATTAATCATACAACCACATCATTCAATCCTATCTTAAAGGCCAATAGGCTAAGTGTCACGAAATATTACATATTACATAAAAGAAACCGAAATCATACCTTGGCCGATTTTCATGCAACTCAAAGATCACCCAAAATGAATTCCAATAAGCTTCCACACAGTTTCAACCACCAACACCCAATCTAAAAGACAACACCACTTCCAATAATCACCAAATATCAAGCTATACACATATAACATACCAAAATCAATAATGAAAGCTTACAATACACCAAACCACAAGGGTATAGAGGTTCCTTACCTTACCCAATGGTGTTTGAGGCAAAATCCGATAATTATCCACTACTAGAGTTCACCTAAACCATCAAAATCACAAAACTTACTCAAAAACCAAACCCAAAATTGTGGAATTACATAGGGCAGAAAACTGGAGTATGAGCTTTGAGTTCTCACCACCTTTGTTTGGCTAGAAATGAAGAGCTCGACGAGAGCTTCGTGTAGCCATAAATGGCTCGTCAATCGGAGTACCGTAGCTCATGTTATGGCTCCCGGAAAGTGACGATGAATAGTGACATCCATTTTCTTCTCCCTTCTCTTCACTCAACGTGGCTCCCTCTCTCTAGGGCTGAGAATGAGCTTGTTGGCTCATTAATTGAGTTTTTATATATTGGGCTTGAGTCCAACTTGGATCCAGTCCAACCTGTTAGCATTTTTGGCCCGTTTGGCCCAACTTTGGGCCAAACTTTTAGAATTATCGCCCGATTTTCAACTTTAAATATTTTTCTAAGGTTTTCTACCATTTTTATTACTCTCACACAATACCAGAGAGACTTAAGCCAGTGCTACCGGCTAATTTATCTGTATGCATTTTTACGCAAATTTTTGCAGAAAATTACATTTTCCCAGTCGAAAAAATCCACTGAAATCAAATCTCACTGTTAAATTTTCAAATTAATACTTCTAAATTTTAAACCTATTCTGGGAGATTAATTTATTATTTTATTCTAATTAATCGGTTTATTATTTTATTCTAAAATCTAGTTCTTACGCAGTGCACATACTATTAATTGTTTGAATGTGGGAAAAACTCACGTACTTGATGACAAGTCATCTTATGCTAGCTTTTCAAGAATTTTTCACTTGTTTCATTAGGTTTTTTGCACTTTCTTGCATTATAAGTAAGTGATTTAGAGTGGATTTGCATGGTTTTGTTGAATCAATCAACCATCCTTTATTTGACACAAAATCATAAGTTTTAAGCTAAAATTAGTTGGTTTTTGAATGATTTATAAGCCTTGTGAAATTGGTGATGCTTTGATTGGTTGTTTTGATTATTTGTAAGTGAAGAAATGGTGAAAAAAGGGATTTTGGCACACTTTTGAAGTTAGAGCAAGCTTTGGACTTTAGGCCACGCTTTGAAAAGCGTGACCCAAGACACAAAAGCATGGCACTCACCAAAGGGGCATCAAGAAAGCAAGGGTGTAGCGCTCTCTTATTGCGCGCAACGCTCTCTATTTGAGCGCTAGTCCAAAGCCAATGGAGCAAGGACAAGGCGCTACATTGGGTGATTTAACCGAGCGCTACAAGGAAAAAAAGAAAACAAGGCAAAATCAATAGCGCTCGGTTAACTTTGTTAACTTTATCGGGCTCCTCATGAAAAAAAGCAAGGCGCAATGTCAAGGAAAGGTGGAGCTAAGGTTCGAACCAGGCACATACAAGGGAGCGCCACTTTGCTTAACTTCAACTAAGCGCTATTGCAGCAAGGAAATTGCTAACAATTGAAGTCACCAAGGGTCGAAATGGGGACCTTGTCCAAGGCAAGAGAGAGCGCTACGTGAACTTAGTTCACTGAGTGCTATGCTTAATGAGGAAATGGGCCAAAAGGAGGCCACCATGGTTCGAAGGGGGAGTCCCACCCAAAGCTAGTAGCGCTACGTTGAAATAAGTAACCACACGCTATGAAGGAAGGCTTGGTTCGAAGCCTGGGCCAAGGTTGATAGCGCTGTGTTGCCTTAGTTAACCGAGCCCTCCCCTGGGAGGTGGCCATGGTTGAATTTCAATTAAAAACCAATTTGGATTCAATTCTTCACCAATTTGAAAAGCCCATTCCAAGTTCTGAAACTCAAAAAAATAGAAAGTGTATAAATAGGAGTTAGTTTGATTTGTAGAGAACCTTTTTTAGCATTTTTAATTTCCTTTAGCTAATTTTTTAGTTTTCACTTTGAAATTGGGAAATTGGGATTGAGATCTAAGTTTTCTTTTTCATTGTTCTTGCTTCTACAACTTCCACTTTCTGTTTTGGGATTTTGCATTGAAATTGAAGGAATTCTGTTTCAATTCTTGATCTGAAATCCTTTTTTATTCTTCTTCTGCTTAATTCTGAGAATTTAGAAATTGATTTTGATTTTCACTTACTGCTTTCATTTACATTGCTTCTGCAAGCTTATTTTCTGTTTGATCAAAGAAGGAATTGAGATCTAGATCTACTATCTAGTCTCATTGATCCCCTGAGATCTTCAATTTCTCTTTTAGATTTCACAATTGAGCTAAGTTTACTTTCTGTTTTGTTCTTCAAGCAATTTTATCTTTCTGTTTAGATTATCTGCAACTTATTCCATCTTCCACTTCTCTGGTTAATTGCTGTTTACATTCTCTTGTTGAATTCTGAATCCCAACTCCCACATCCCTTTACTATTCAAGCAATTTACATTCCTTGCACTCTAAGCTTCAGCTATTTATATTTCTTGCAATCTAATCTTCAGTCATTTACCTTACTTACACTTTAAGTTTCAGCTCTTTTACTTTCTTGCACTTTAAGTTTCATGCAATTTATTCTTCCGCACTTTACTTTACTGTCAATTTCCTCTCTCCCTTTTACTTTCATGTAATTTAGCTTCTGTTAATCATAATTCACTCAAATTTTCAACTATTTGCTTGACTAAATCAACCACCTAACTAAAATTGCTCAATCCTTCAATCCCTGTGGGATCGACCTCACTCATGTGAGTAATTACTACTTGATGCGACCCGATACACTTGCCGGTGAGTTTTGTGTAGGAATCTAATTTCCACCCATCAAGTTTTTGGCGCCGTTGCCGGGGGTTGACTAGATTGATAATGATTAAGTAAGGTGGTGGTCTAGATTAATCACTTTCTCTTTGTTTTTCTTTATTTTCTTTGTTTTTAACAAGCACACTAACTGTTTGAATTTTTGCTAGCCTTAACCTCACTCTATCAGTAGAGTGAATTGCTCTTGTTTTCTACTTTTGTGTGTGTTTTTTGTTGTTTGTATGACAAAGGCAAGGAGGGAGACCCCTACCCTCTGTGAGACTGACGAAAGAACTCTCAGGAGATTAAGAAGAGAAGCAAGAGGAAAAAGTGTTGTTGGTGAAGAAACATCTGAAGAAGAGTATCAAGAAATGGAGGAGAATCCAACAAATCCACCAGTGGGAGTAGCCAACAACAATGGTCAACCTCAGAGGAGAGTGTTGGCATCCTACACCTTTGCTAATCCAAGGCATTGTGGGAGTAGCATACTTACCCCAAATGTCAATGCAAATAACTTTGAATTGAAGCCACAACTCATCACCTTGGTACAAAATAATTGTTCCTATGAAGGAGGCCCACTTAAAGACCCAAACCAACACTTATCCACTTTTCTAAGGATTCGTGACACTGTCAAAACCAATAGAGTGCATCCTGACATTTACAAATTGTTGTTGTTTCCATTCTCCCTGAGAGACAAAGCTACTCAATGGTTGGAGTCATTTCCAAGAGATTGCATCAACAATTGGGAAGATCTAGTGAACAAGTTCTTAGCCAAGTTTTATCCTCCTCAAAGAATCATTAGACTCAAAACAGAGGTATAAACATTCACTCAAATGGATAGAGAGTCATTCTATGAGGCTTGGGAGAGATACAAGACCTTGATCAGAAAGTGTCCCCCTGAAATGTTCAACGAATGGGACATAGTTCAGAATTTCTATGAAGGCTTGACCTTGAAAGCTCAAGAAGCACTAGATTATTCAGCAAGAGGTTCTTTGCAATTGATGAAGACAGCAGAGAAGGCCCAAAATCTCATTGATATGGTGGAAAATAATCAACATTTTTTTGCTCATCAAAGGCAACGCCAACCAACCCAAAGGAAAGGAGTCTTGGAGTTGGAAGGTGTGGACACTATCCTAGCTCAACACAAGGTGATGAAGCAATAAATCCAGCAACAATTTGAGGAAATGACTAAGAGAATTCACAGTTTGCAAGTTGCATCAGTGAATGTCACCAATCAACCATCAACTGGGTGGGGATCAAATGAAGAAAACTAAGAGGATCAGCAGCAGGAACAAGTTCAATATGTGCACAACCAAGGTTCTGGATCAAATGAAGTTTATGATGACACCTACAACCCCTTGATAAACCACTATTTTATGGTTTATATTGTGTTTAATTGTGTGGTTTTATCATGATCCTTACCCACTTATTCATTAAATTAGCATGCATTTAGATTTCCTTCCTGAATTTATTACATGGTTGAAAACTGCTTCTTAGAGACTTTAATTATGTATTTTTAATTCTCCTTTATTCCATTCGATGCTGTGATCTGTGTGTTGAGTGTTTCAGGCTTTACAGGGCATGAATGAATGGGAGATTGGAAAAGAAGCTGGCAAAAATGGAAGGAACACAGGAATTTGAGGAGATAACCAGCGAGAAGTGACGCGGTCACATGGCTCACGCTACCGCGTGAAGGGGAGCAAATCGCAGTGACGTGGCCGCATGGCTCATGTGGCCGCGCGGATTGGAAAAGCTCAAGCGACGCGGTAGCGTGGACGACGCGGACGTGTGGCATGGAAAAGCGCGAGTGACGCGTCCGCATGGGTGACGCGATCGCGTGACATGTGCGATCTGCATAATCTGCAGAATTCGCTGGGGGCGATTTTGGACCTGATTTCGACCCCGTTTTCGGCCTGGAACAGCAGACTAGAGCCAGAGAACATGCAGAAACAGAACATAACATTCATTCTACACAGTTTTCAGTTTTAGATCTAGTTTTCACTCCTCCTCTAGGTTTTTCTCTTTAGGTTTTAGAATTTAATTTTCAATTGGTCTTAGCATTGGAACATTGAGAAGAGTTATTTCCTCATCAAGACTTCGTCATTCTAGTTCGTTCACTTAACTTGGTTTATTTCTTCCATGTTCTTTGCTTTGTTCAATTTTGTCATTTGAATACTTTTATGATTATTTAATACAAGAATTATTTCTTTCATTTTAATCTATTTTACCTTCCAATAATCATGTCTTCTTTTAATTTCCTTTCATATGTTATGGATTTATTATTTACAATGAGCGAATAGTTCCCCTCACTTGATGGAGAGTTGATTGAAAGGAACTCTTGAGTTGGAAGGATTGAAAGAGAATTTGTAATTGGGTTAACTGTTGGATTGCTATCTTGTCACTAACACCAATCCCTTTGAACTGAGTGGGTTGCAACTCGTGAACAGATCTATCATTCCAACTTGTTTGACTTTCCTTTACCTAGTAAAGGATAACTAAACTGAACAACCATTAATTATAAATTAATCCTAAAATCACTCCATCAATAATAGAGATTCCAACTAATCAACTCCCAGTCAAGGCTTTTATTTATATTCTTCAAATTTTCTCAATTTAATTTTTCATCTACGTAACTCAACTTTTTGGAAACATCTAATTAATAAAATAGCACACTTTCCTGCAACTCGTTGGGAGACGATCTGGGACTCAAACTCCCAGTAATTTTTAATTTAAATTCTCTGTGACATATTTCTAAATTGATAGGCATATTTTTGGTGAGTTAAGAACTATACTGGCAACATAATTAATTTAATAATTTTTAATTCACCACTTTCTGTGCTCCATCAATTTTTGGCGCCGTTGCCGGGGAGTTGCAATAGAGTGCTAAAGTTATTAATTAGAATTTATTTATTTGCATTTTATTTTATTGTTTTTACTATGAGCTGCGTATTTCTTTCGTCAAATGACGCGTTCACTACCTGACCCCAACTTGCCAATATTCGATCCTGAAATTGAAAGGACTATTTCACGAATAAGGCGAGCTAAGCGTCGGTTAGTCCTCTCTGAGGACGAATCTGAACCGTCAGTTGAGGAAGAAACCAGCCCCCGTTCTACTGATTCGGTTGTTTTACGTGCAGAAGACATGGCAGCTAGGAGAGTTACCATCCAGGAGGAAGGAGCTCCTGATTTTACGATGCAACCGTTTCAAGCGCATCATCTAGCGGTAGTTACAGATTTCGAAATAAAGACCGCACTGCTAAATTTGATGCCCAAGTTTCATGGCTTACCTGCTCAAGAGCCCATCAAGCACTTGAGAGATTTCCAGGCAGCCTGTTCTATTGTCAAGCGTGATGGTACTGATGAAACTTCAATTTTGCTGAAATCTTTCCCGTTTTCTCTTGAGGGAAAAGCAAGAGAGTGGTACTACACTCAACCTCTAGCAAATGTATCCAACTGGGATACACTCAGAAAGGAGTTTTTGGAGAAATTCTTTCCATCTGAAGTTACTGATAAACTGAGGAAGGATATCTCCACCATTGTTCAGGATGACAATGAGTCTCTCTTTGAATACTGGGAGTGCTTCAATAATCTTCTAGAAGCATGCCCCTACCACAGAATTGATAAGATGGTGTTACTCAGCTATATCACACAGGGTATGAGGCCCCAAGATAAGACCACATTGGAAAGTGCTAGCAATGGGTCTATGAAGAAGTACAAGACCACTGATGAGGCATGGCAATTGATCAGTGATTTAGCTGAATCTACTAGGAACCACAGGCAAAGACAAGGCCGTTCAAAAGCCGTTGCAGAAGTATCCTCTAACAGAGAGACTGCGGCTCTAGCTCAGAGTATATGTGAGATGACCAACTTGCTGAAGCAGATGTAAATGAATCAACAACAAGCTCAGCAAGTGATGAGCGGATAATTTGTACGCTTTTTGGCATTGTTTTTAGTATGTTTTCAGTAGGATTTAGATAGTTTTTAGTATATTTTTATTAGTTTTTAGTTAAAATTCACTTTTCTTGACTTTACTATGAGTTTGTGTGTTTTTCTGTGATTTCAGGTATTTTCTGGCTGAACTTGAGGGACCTGAGCAAAAATCTGATTCAGAGACTGAAAAGGACTGCAGATGCTGTTGGATTCTGACCTCCCTGCACTTGAAGTGGATTTTTTAGAGCTACAGAAGCCCAATTGGGGCGCTCTCAACGGCGTTGGAAAGTAGACATCCTGGGCTTTCCAGCAATATATGATAGTCCATACTTTGCCCAAGATTTGATGGCTCAAACTGGCGTTCAAAGTCACCTTCAGAATTCCCAGCGTTAAACGCCGGAACTGGCACCAAAGTGGGAGTTAAACGCCCAAACTGGCACAAAAGCTGGCGTTTAACTCCAAGAAGAGTCTCTACACGAAAATGCTTCAATGCTCAGCCCAAGCACACACCAAGTGGGCCCGGAAGTGGATTTTTATGTCATTTACTCATCTTTGTAATTCTTAAGCTACTAGTTCCCTATAAATAGGACCTTTTACTATTGTATTTTACATCTTTTGATCACTTTAGATCTCTAGATCATCTTTGGACGTCTTGTTCTTAGATTATTGGGAGGCTGGCCTCACGGCCATGCCTAGACCTTGTTCTTATGTATTTTCAACGGTGGAGTTTCTACACACCATAGATTAAGGTGTGGAGCTCTGCTGTACCTCGAGTATTAATGCAATTACTATTGTTCTTCTATTCAATTCGGCTTGTTCTTATTCCAAGATATTCATTCGCACTCAAGAACTTGATGAATGTGATGATTATGTGACGCTCATCATCATTCTCACTTATGAACAAGTGACTGACAACCACTTCTGTTCTACAAGCAAACAAGGCTCTAATGTTTATCTCTTGGGTTCTGATACGTAAAAATTAAGATTTCACGTATAACCGGCAAGTATACCGGGTCGTATCAAGTAATAAAACTCACAAAGAGTGAGGTCGATCCCACGGAGATTGGTAGATTAAGCAACTTTAGTTAAATGGTAGATTTAGTCAAGCAAACATAGTTTTGATTTCATGAGCATTTTGATTTTTGAACATAATTGCAAGAATTTAAATGGCAAAGAATGTAAAGAACTAGAATGTAGAAATAAAATGAAAGTAAATAACTGAAACTTAAATTGCAAGAAACTTAAATGACATCAAAGATAAATGGCAAGGAATTAAAGGGTGCAGAAATTTAAAGAACATAAGAGTAAATAGCAAGAATTAAAGGAACAAACTGTAGATGACAAGAATAATAAATTGACAGAATGTAAAAGGGAATTGGGTTATGGGTAATCAAATAACTAGAAGCAAAAGAAATAAGAAGTAATGATAGAGAGGATCATTAGGGATCCGAGATGCAAGTTTTCATGAATTGATGTTAGTCAAATCCTTCTCAATCATGGGTGTAGATCCATGGCAAGTGGGTAATTGAATCCCAATCTCTTGGTGATTCAATTTCTCTCAACATGACCAATTGCCACTCTCGTGATCTAAGTGTTCATGAGAAGAGATGAAGCTCAAATCTAATCCAGCCACACAACTCCCATAATCTCAACCAAGGAGAGTTACATCTCACATACTAACCAAGGTGTATTGATTAAAGAAATCATGAAAAGATGAACTCTAAACTGAATTATGTGGCTCCTTCCTCAAATTCACCACATAATTCATATAGATTAACCCCTCTCTCGATGGTGGTTGAATCTTTGAAGAACAAGAGTTCCCTCTTTAGATCAACCACTAGAATTGAGGAGGAGAAGATGAGTTCACCAATCCATTCCAACAAGCAGAGCTCTTCCCCCTAATGAAGGTGGGGTTTAGTGAGTCATAGCTCCAATTTCAACAACAATTGCCATAAACCAAAATTAAACTAAATGCAAAGAAAGATGAAGAAGAATAAGGAAATGCTTAAAGCTTAAGAAAATGAAGAAGAGAAGTTCCAAGAAGAACCAAAAATGCTCTCCGGGTATCCTCCCGGAAGGGCTAAAGGAGTTCTCAAAATAAAGTGCTAAGAGTCTAAAATTCTAAGTGTCAAAAAGTCCCCTCAAAGTACAAACTCAATCTCTATTTATACTAGTCCCAAATCTCTTTCAAAGATCTTGAATTGGGTTGGAAATATGGGCTTCCTCTTTGTTGAATTCTTGGCTCAATTGGAAGAAGTGTTGCTAGACTTGGAAAGGAAGAGTTCATTCATCATGCTTCTGGCCCATTGGCTTGGCGTTTTTGTCAATAACGCTGGCCTTAATGCACGTTGGCAACGTGCATGGTATTTTCCTGGAAGTGAAGTTTGAGACTTGGGCGTTGCTGGCCCAAGTTATTGCCAACAACTTGCTTTTCTTCTTCTTGACTCTTCTTTCATGTCTAATGTTTCCCAGAATTTGAGTGTCAATCCTCTGCTTCAATATGGACTATTATACATCATTGGAAAGCTCTTGATGTCTTCTTTCCAATGCCACTGGAATCACCTCATTTGGACTTTCCTAGCTCAAGTTATGCTTCCTCAAAGAAGGTAAGGTCAAGCTGCCAAGTTGTTGCCAAAAACGCACCCATTCTCCCAAGTTGGCAACGCCACTTCTCTTCCAAGGTTGCCTGGCGTTGCCTCCAATAACGCAGCCCTTCTCCAAGTTGGCAACGCCAACTTCTCTTCCAAGGTTGCCTGGCGTTGCCATGAACAACGCCCACTATCTCCAAGTTGGCAACGCCAACTTCTTCTTGCCCAGCTTGCATCATTCTTGCTTCCATGCTTTCTTGTTTCATCACCTATCATCAGCAAGGGAAATAGCTTTAAAGTCTTACCAATTCATGCAATAAATTTCATGAGATTCATTCATACTCATTCATATATGCATTCCTTAAATCATTTGCATGAATTTGGCTAGAATCACATGTTCCTTGGTATTCTCATGCATGAAGACAAAACTCATAAAAAGACTTGTTTATTTAGAGAAAATGAGTGAAACTAAGCTAAAACCAACTAAACTAACTAGCTAATATAGTAAATATGCAAATGCATCACAACACCAAACTTAAACATTGCTTGTCCTCAAGCAACAAAAGAACTATGCACAAAGATTTCTTTTAATTGGAATGAGTTGAGGAATAACTTGTAATACCTTGGTGAGTGAAGTGATTAAGTGATAGTGGGGTGAACTCTGAATTATGTGTTCATGCAAGGGTCCCAGTGCTTATCAGTCCTTACATTTTGGGAGTCTTAGATCTTAGGACTTTCATTCAAATGATATCATGGAAATCTCTCTATAGGTAATCACCTTGAAACAGCACATAGTTTATGTGTCTTGGCCTTGACTCTAAGTGTCATGTCTCAAAGCGGCTCTTTAGATAAGCTTTCAATCAATACTCCCAAACCAGTTGGTTTTAAGGTATTAGGTGTTGAAACACCCCTTAGGATTTACTTGCTCAAGCCTCTCTCTTTGACACAATTCTACCACAAGCATTTAACTAGGATAGTAACTCTTTGAGTTCTCATTTCCTTATTTTTCTTCCTAGTAATTGATGCTCAGAGCCTTTTGCCATGTTCTTTTGTTGTTTTTTTTTTCTTTTGCTTTCTTTTGTTGCTGCTTCTTGGATCAATAAGTGTTTGAGAATCTCCATAATACTTCTTTGAACTCTATTTCCTGCCTATGAGCTCCCATGCAAGTTTTCACAAACATGCAACCTCAATACACAATCATACAACTAGAACCACCACTTCTCTTAATCTTTTGCTTGCCTCAAAATAGATTTTTGACTCCTCAATCATTCTTTTCAAAGAAATGTTCTCTGTTTGCATTTTCATAGGTATTGAGTGCAAGCAATTTCAAGAGTATGGTGTTATGATATATCAAACATCTTAGTTATTGAACTACAAAGAAGTTATACTAAGCAGACAAACAGGGTACAATATCACTTTCAATCATAGTAGTTTGAATACAAGACAATCACTCAACAATACAACCTTTTGGAGTTTACTTGCTTTACTCCTTATCATCATCCTTGTTGGTCTTTATATCCCTCTTTGTCTCTTTGGTTGATGATGCTTGATCCTTTTCAAGATTGAAGTGATCGCCTACAATGAACTTTGAAAGTTGCTTGTCCCCAAGCACTTGAGAGATGGTTAGCATGCATGTATGCTTGTGATCTTCTAGACATAAGTTGGTGTGGGGACACCAAACTTAGTTCCTTGCTTACTTTTATATGCAGTGGAATGAATACATGTAAGAAACATCAAGTGCTTCTATTAAGGAAATAAAATCTAAGTTAAAAGTAGCAATTGTTAAGTAGTTTTTCTGATTGTTTGGAGCTAGTGACTAATCATGCAAAGGGTTAAAATGTTCTTTAATGAAACTTTTTGGTGGAACACCAAACTTAGCACCTCACATTCACCTTTGAATTCTGTTGGTGTGTAACACCAAACTTAGCTCCTTGCAATGCAGATAAATATACTTAACTCTTTTATTGAATTAACTAAGAAAAAGAAGACTACCTTTGGTTGGGTTGCCTCCCAACAAGCGCTTTTTTATCGTCATTAGCTTGACGGTTGTCCCTCTTTAGGGCGGATGATGATCATAGTGCCTTAATCCTTCCCCTCTCACCGTGAGCTTCCTTCCAGTATCATTCTTGATGATTTCCACATGTTCAGGTGAGAGGATTTGTTCACTGTGTAGTATCCAGAAAAGTGTGGAAATGTCTCTATTGGTTGGTAAGTTAGCTTACTTTATCCCCTGGTGAGAAGTCTTCAGTGGAGATTTTCTTGTTTCTCCATCCTCTTGGCATTTTCTTCTTGGGACTCTTCTTTTCCAGGAGATAGTTCAGGTTTTGGGATCTCAATTTTTGGACGGTCCTTGCTATGAATCTTAAATGCTGACTTTGATTGCAGCTTCTCCTCTATTCTTTGAGCTTGTTGCAGCACCTCCACCTCTTCATTTCTTTCCTGCATGAGCTTGGAAGTGCCCCATCAGGTGCCTCTTTCAAGTTTGGATCTATGGAATCAATCTTCATACACTCTTCCTCTTGGGTGGAGTCTTGCAAATTCTTGAAGACATGGAACACTATATGCTCATCATGCACCCTTAGCATTAATTCTCCTTTTTCGACATCTATCAATGCCCTGGCAGTAGCTAAAAAGGGCCCCTAGAATAATGGGAGTGTTGTCATCTTCCTCTATGTCTAGGATGACAAAGTCAACGGGAGGAAAAATTTGTCCACCTTTACTAATACATTCTCTACAACCCCGAGTGCTTGCTGAATAGATTTATCCGCCATTTGAAGGGCTATCCTTGTAGGTTTCAATTCATGAATCTGAAGCTTCCTCATCAAAGATAGAGGCATCAGATTTATGCTTGCACCAAGATCACAAAATGCTCTCTCAATCATGTTGCCTATTGTGCAGGGGATGTGAAAGCTCCATGGGTCTTTCATCTTCTTTGGCAACTTTTTCTGGATGATGGCACTACACTCCCTGGTCATCACAACCGTTTGTCCCTCTTTCAAGGATCTTTTCTTTGTCAACAATCCTTCATGAACTTAGCATATAGGGGCATCTGTTCAAGTGCTTCAATGAAGGGGATGTTGATGTGTAGTGTCTTGAATATTTCCAAGAATTTGGAATATTGTTCTCTTTGTTCTCTTCTTTAAAAACCTTGAGGGTATGGGAGCATTGGTTGGTATGCTTTCACTGCCTCCTAGCTAATTTATCACTTTGTGTATAGGTTTCTTGCTCTGCTTTTGTTCCTTCACCTCTTCTTTTAAGCCTTCTTGATGTGCTTCCTGAGTAATGGCTTCTGTCTCCACTTTCTTCCCTTCTCAGGGTGATTGCTTTACACTCCTCCCATTTTATGGCTTTTTTGTGTCTCTTGGGGGGGGTATCGTATCACTTGGAAGAACATTGGGTTGGCGTTTAGCTTGTTTGGCTAATTGTCCCTTGTCTCTCATATTCTTCATGGTGACCTCATGTTCCTTTGTCCCTTAGCTAAGGCTTGAGTGGTTTGAGCAAGTGCTTGCAAGGTTGCTTCAAGACTTGAAATTCTAGTCTCATGATGGTCAATTGGGGATATGAGGGGGTTGATTGTTGTTGAAAGTTGTGGGTGATTAGTGTGGTAATTCTGTGCGTTGGATGTTGGTGCAGGAAGTTGCTTTGGTGAGTTTGTGAGTTATTATGAGGTGGTTGATATGTGTTGTTTTTCTATATTGATTAGTGTTAGTGGCATGGTGATTTGGTTATTTGTGTACGGGTGTGGTTGTGGCTGTTGTTCTTTTGCCAATGGTTTTCACCCCACCTTAGATTGGGATGATTTTTCCAAGAGGAGTTGTAGTATCACCATGAAATTCGTCCTGAGAATTTGAAGTATTTGCATGTATTGAACTTGTCTTGTGGCTGTTCAACAGTGGTCCCTTCTTGGCTCCATTCAAGTGATGGTTAATTTGTTGTGTTCACTAATGCTAGCTGGAAACCATCATTCTCTTTGTTATCATTTCCATTTGTTGTTGGATTTGTTGGTGCATTAACTATTTTGTGCCAAGATAGCATCAACACTTCAAGCTCCATTACACCTTTCTTTGGGGCCGGGTTATGTTGCCTCTCTGATGAGTAA